>NW_027514780.1:600000-860000 GCF_048772815.1 Callospermophilus lateralis | reverse complement strand
TTTCACCAGCACTGTGACGAAGATAGAAATTCTGGCAATAATGGCTAAAGAAAAAATTATGTAACATTCCAGAAAACACTGAAAGAAAACAATTTTCTTAACAATTTACATTGTCTTGGAGAGAATTATTAAATATAATGAAAAGGAAATGTGAAAGAAAACAAACAGATCTGTTAACCTCCTTTTTTGTTCACATTTTAAAACAATCCTCAACAGCTGTTTACCCAATTTAAATTAAACCATTTAAATAATGTGAATAAAAAAATATTTGGATCAATTTTTTCATGAGCCCTCATCATATATGATATATGGACATATGAACATTCAAACATATAACACAAAACACAAGTGTGCACACATAATATAATACATACAACACATAACCTAATAGTAAAGGCCTTATAACTTTTTACATGTGAAATCTCCATTGCAATGTTTAAAAACTCTATTGTCAAAAAATAGAACTGATCACCAAAACATTAAACTAGGTATGTATGAGCTCAAAAAAACAAAATAAAATGTGGGAAAAGGCAATAATAAAATAGATATTGAAAAAAGCATCCTGGTTCTATCTTAGATGTAAGGGTAGCCAAACTGGAATTTTGGATATCAGCTGATATGGACTTGAGTCAAATCATCTTCTTTTTGTTCTGTAGAAATCGCTTCAGTTAATCTCTCTGGAATCCAAATCGGCTGTTGTTCTCTCTGTGGAAACACACAAACAGGCCCCTGGCTCCAGACAATCATTGGGTCAGGACCTTGGTTAATCTCTCTGGAATCCAAATCGGCTACTGTTTTTCCTGTGGAAACAGACAAACAGACCCCAGACTCCAGACAATTACTGGGTCAGGACCTTTCCATTGTCCTGTTAGAATATCTTTCCAAAGAACCTTGGGCTTATGCACATTTTTTGGACACATATGCCTTTCCCCAGCACTAAGTCCTGATGAATCCAAATTTTAAAAGTTTAGAATAAAAAGGGTTATTTTAAGTTTGTCTTTGGGGAATATATACCCTTTCCCAATTGCGTCTTTTTTGCTTTAATAAGTACTTTTTAATAGTTTGATGAGCTTTTTCAACTATGCCTTGTCCCTGTGGATTGTATGGGATTAATGTTATATGAGTAATGCCAAATGATGACCAAAATTGTTTAAAAGAGGTAGAAGTATAACCAGGGGCATTATCTGTTTTTAACTGTTTGGGAACGCCCACAGTGGCAAAATTTTGTAAGCAATGAGTGATAATATCTTTAGTTTTTTCTCCGGCATGAAGGGTGCCCATCAAAAATCCAGAAGAAGTATCAACTGTAACATACAAATATTTTAATTTTCCAAATCCTGGCAAGTGTGTGATGTCCATCGGCCAAATATGATTAGGTATCAATCCTCTAGGATTGACTCCAAGATTAACTTGTGGTAAAAAGGTCACACAATTTTGACATTGTTTTATTATTTGTCTAGCTTTTTCCTTAGTTATTTTAGAAGGCTTTTGTAAGGTATTAGCTTTGACATGGAACTTTTTACGAAAATTTATAGCTTCTTCTAGTGTAGAGAAAATATGTATGTCATGTGTACTTTTATTTGCTAAATCATTGCCCAAACTGATGGCTCCAGGCAATCCTGTATGTGCCCTGATATGTCCTATAAAGAATGGATCTTTTCTGTCCCAGATTATACTTTGTATAGTGGAAAGCAAGGAGAAAACAGTAGAGGAATGGGAAATCCTACCAGCATCTTCAAGGCATACTATAGCATTAACTATATGCTGACTATCAAAAATAAATTAAATACAGAATCTTTAAACATCACAAAAGCTTGTAATACTGCATTAAGCTCTACATTTTGAGCTGATTGTTTGGGTACTAGAAATATAAAAGTTTGATCAGGTGTAACTATTGCTGCTGTACCATTATTTGATCCATCAGTAAATATATTTGGAGCATTCATGATAGGTGTTTTTCTTGTCAATTTTGGAAAAATTACAGGATGCGATGACCAAAAAGACAATAAAGGATTAGATGGTAAGTGATTATGAAATGAAACATTAGATTTGCACATGATTATTGCCCAAGTATTTAACTCATTAACTAACTCATCAATTTGATTCAGAGTATGTGGAGTAATAATTTTATTGGGAGCAATCCCAAGCACTCACTTTGCTGCTTTTATTCCTTTGGGTATTAATTGTCCTATAGCCTCAGGGTACCTAGTAAGAATAGTGTTAGGAGAATAAGATAAATGTATCTATAATAATGGACCTTCTTGCAAAAATACTCCTGTAGGAATATTTTTTCTTGGTAGACAATAAATAATAAAGGCAAACTTATATCAATTCTATCCAATTGCATATTTTCCATATATGTTTCAATGATTTTTAATGCCTTTCTTGCTTCAGGCGTTAACATGTACCGTGAATTGGGATATGATGGACCTTTTAGGATATCAAATAAATATCCCAACTCTCCTGTTGGTATACCTAGATAAGGCCTTATCCAATTTATGTCTCCTAATAACTTTTGAAAGTCGTTATGTGATTTGAGTTGATCTACTTGTATTTGAATTTTTGGTGGCAGTACATGGTTGAGGATAATAGAACACCTAAATAATTAATTGGAAAATTTAATTGTACTTTATCTATTGCTATATCTAGATTATTTTTTAATAAGTTTGTAAGTGTGGCATAACATTCTAGCAATGTGTTTTTAGCTTTGTGTGCTAATAATACATCATCCATATAGTGAAATATTTGTAGTTCAGGATTTTGATTTCTAAGTGACTTGATTACTTTGTTAAAATAAATTTGACACATTGTTGGGCTGTTAGCCATCCCTTGAGGCAGTACTTTCCATTCATATCTCTGATCAGAACCTTCATGATTCAGTGCAGGGATAGTAAATGCAATACGTGGACTATCCTCAGGATGAATTGGAATTGAAAAAAAAAAAAAAACCTTTAATATCTATAAGTAATTTTGTTAAACCCTCCTCCTATGGGCAATTCCTTTTAAAATGTCCTGTTTGTTCACAATTGTAGCATGTTCTTGGCCTGGCATCTAATGCCTGTTTTAGTGCAGCTGCCACAATTTGCCCTTCTTCATTAATGTCTCTGGCATCTAAAGCCTGTTTTACTGCAGTTGCCACGACTTGCTCTTGTTCATTAATGTCTCTACATAATTTAATATATGTGTTTAAATCTTCATGTTTCCATGGTCTAATTATATCTCTGCACCAACTATTCGCTTGCTCATAAGCCAGTTTTTTTAGTAATAGCATTGCTTGTTCTGTTTTCCCAGAACCTCTGGTACCTGTTTGAATAAGCCTATCGACAAATTCAGCATAAAGTTAATTAGCTCCTTGTATTACTTTAGATAATTGACCTTGTAAACCTCCAAGTCCTTGTAAAGTCTTCCATGACTTAATTGCATCTACAGCAATTTATGCACATACACCAGAATCATATGCAATTTGTTGCTGCTGATCCTCATAAGGTCCCTTTCCTAAAAACATATCAAGATTTCTCTGAGGATAACCAGCTGCTGCATTTCGCATAGCCGTCTCCTTGCAAAATTCCTCATTGTCAACCTTCCATAACAGGTATTGTCCTCCATTTAGCACAACTTTACACATATTAGCGCAATCCGCTGGCTTCATGTTCAAGTTGTTAATGGTTTCGACGATGCTTACAGTGAAGGGTGCTTGAGGACCATAGGTTGTTACAGCCTCTTTTATCTGCTTCACTGTTTTGAAATTTAAAGCATGGTAAACTCGCTGCCCTCCTACCTCAAATATAGGGCATGTTAATATTTGAGATCTTGTCTCAGGATCCCAACTATCAACTGTGGGGGTTGGGGGCTTCCCAGCATATGGAGGTGGCCTTGTTAGTTGGACACTTACGTCCTCTGGTGATAGAAAAGTATTAGTAGCAGTCTCCTGTAGAGGTGGTTCTGTTGGTTGGACACTTACACCCTCTGGTGATAGAAAGGTGTTAGTAGTAGTCTCCTGTTGTAAATTTCCCCCTGATGGCTTTTACTGTTTTACACTTTCTTTCTCTGTCTGACTAGCTTGAGAGGCCTTCTCTTTTACATGATTTTTTTCCTCTGTCTGACTAACTTGAGAGACCTTCTCTTTTACTTGAATCAATATGTCTTCTCCTTCCTCTACCATTGTCTGAACTGAAGGCTTTTGACTAAACAAACAAGATACGAAAGTCCACAATGGCAATGTGCCAACTGGCAGAGTCCCTGGGCTTTTCTTTTCTATTCTTTTTAAATCTTCACCATGATGGTTCCATTGTGATATATTTAACAACTCCTCCTTAAAAAGCCATGGGCTACATTTTTGTATTGTATCAACGTATGCCCTGACTGCTCTTAATTTTACTGGGATGCCTCCTTCCTCTAACAATTTACTTAACACTTTTTCAGTTTGTTTTTTTTTCTAATTTCTGATGCCATATTTCTACTATAAAACAACCCAACAAGATAACACCAAACAAAACAGAGATAGAATGAAATAAAAATGGAAAAACAAAATATCATTATAGCCTTTCTCTCTATCTGTTCCTCAGACACAAATAGTTTTTCCTCAGATGTGAGCGGTTTTTCTTCCGTCTCACTCGTCTCCAGGGACAGGCAATTTAAAGCAAATGTGAAGCAAAACAAAAGAGGAATCTTAAAATGGCTACCCATCCTCTTGTCCTGCCCTCAGGGGCAAGCAGTTTACCTTATCAGTTACCCTCAGTCGCTCCCCATGCGAGCCACCAAATGCTGCAGTCTGGCTGGGCACAATCAGGAGCCACTTTTCAAAAGAAAGCAACTTTATTTTTAGAACCACACACGCCAAGCAAAAGAGCCTCTCAGGAAAAACCCTCAGAGCCCCAACTGTCACCACCGGCTTCCCACAAGCCTTTCCCTCCCACACAAGCCTCTCTCCACTTCCCACAATCCTCCTGCTCTTGAGGCCGATTGGCTGGGTCACGTGTGGAGTCAAAAAAGTCCCCCAATGAGCAGCTCTGTGATCTGAAAAGGCAGGGAAGCAGCCCAATGAGCATCACCGCAGAGGAGCCAATCAGCTAGATGTTGCTGGGGCCGCTGTGAGCCAAATATCAGCTGGCAGTCTGAAAGGGTGGGGAAACAGCTCAATGAGCATCTCCAATGAGCATCACCGCAGAGGAGCCAATCAGCTAGATGTTGCTGGGGCCACTGTGAGCCAATCATCAGCCGGCAGCTGAAAGTTTGCAGGCAGCTGGAAGTTTGCTGGGCCCCTTAGGCTGCAGCTATGAACAAGAGTTGTATGCACCATTCACTGAAGGTAGTTTTCAGTACTAGGAAACAAATATGTATTTCAGGTGGATGAATATTTCTGACAATAATCTGGTGAAAAGTTGATTATAAATCCACATACTTGAACATGAATGAATTTAGGGAGTGCAAATAAGACATATATATTTCATATTTTGAAAAATCTGTAGAGTGTGTGTGTATACACACACACACACACACACACAGATATTAAAATGTAGCAACATATATGCCAATCGAAATTCACCATGAAATACACATCATTCACAGATCCAAACATATTCAATTTACTTAACAGGGATTTATGTATAATGTTGTTCTACTAGGAGGCTCTCCCATAGTTTGAATTTCAGTTCCAACAGCGTTTATGAGGAGTGATCCCTTCTCAAAATTTGTATCTGCCAAGTCAGCCACCTCACAAGAATGTAGGTGTGATACCAGCTGGGATTCGATATGTGCATATAAAAATACATGTGCTGAATAGGCTACACACAAAGGGAGACAGGAATTCACATATTTGTTAACTTTAAAAACACATGGATATCTATTTCAATTAAAAATAGACTGGATTTATAACACCTAAACTTTATCATGCAAAAGGCAAGTTCAAGAATACACCATGCCTCTTCTGAACTGCTTATATTTCAATTCTGATTTGGTTACTTTTCTGCATCATATTAGAATTAGTAGTCAGAGTGTAGTAGGGTATAAGTTAGTGTCAGGGATTCAGTATTTCAAATGGAAAATTGGAAAATGAATCCAATGTGTATGCAATATGTGTTACACAAATAACTTCCCACTCTAATTCAGAAAATGGCTTGACATAACCTTCGCCCAAAGAAAGACAAAATTAGAGGAGAAGAGTCAGAAAATCTGTAAATACATATATGGAATGGAAAATTCTCAGAAGTTTAAAACTTTTGAGGCTTTAGAGGAGCTTCCAAAACTTAGGGACAGGGTAAAACTCCACAAACATGGAACTCTACTGGCCTAAAGACTTCTGGAGATACTGACAATGAGGTTGGGCACTTGAAATATACGTTGTTGTCAGGAGCTTTAGCTTCCTTTTTAGTGAGAACATCAAAGCTGAGTCTGCATCTATGTGACCTGGAGGACATGGTTTCCTATTTTTCAATGAACATGAGGCAGCAGTGTTGAATTTTCTCTTTGTACCTAAACTGTGACCACTTAGGGCTAAGTGTCTCCCCATGTGGACTTGAAAGCCATTTGGTCATCCTCCAGTGTTCGTGTTATTTCTTGCTCCTGCACTGGGCGTTTTGTATTTGCTTCAAGGCATATAAGGAGTTCAACTGAGACACAGTCCTGGAGGGTGTCCTATAATATGTGGGGGGTCAGGGTCTGCAGGAGAATGCAACAACCAGGCTTCTATCCAACATTGCTTGCCCCCTTGATCATAGCAACCAGATTGTGAACATTGCCCTGAAAACTCTCTATGTAACAATATGCCTTTATATATAAGGGTGTGCTGGCTGCACCATGTCATTCACAAGCCATTTGGAGCCAGTGTAAGATCCACATGACCCCACCACAGATGTTTTATCACACACCTGCACACCACTGCTCTAGGCCTACTACTCAGAAAGCTCCAACTTACTGACATCTCAGTTCTACACCATTTTCATGAAACACAGTCAATCAAGGCACTGTCTGGTACCCTCATGATCAGCAACAGGACATCCTAAGGTTCTCCAGTGCCACCTGGTCATGGAAATTTCAAAAATGAAGTTTTTGAAATTTCATAAATGAAGTTGAAGGCACTGTGGGTTTCAATTCATTCAGGAACCATTAAATGATGAGGAAGCTCATTTCAATGAAAGCTCTGGAGAACTCTCAGAGACAAGGTTTCCCAAAGAGTAGGCAACAGGTCACATTGTGGTCTACAATGTGAGGTCCATGTGTGTTTTTACTCTCAACTACGGCTGCCAATCTTTCAGAATAAAATCATGGCATATCTTGAATGAGATTCCCAATGCTCTGTGGAAAGCCCCCCTGGGCGTAGATCTCAGTTTCCAAGGATGACTCTAATGGGTGGACTCCTAAAATCCAAACACAATACATGGCAATACTTCTCTGAGGTCAGTTACAGAACACAGTCTCTAAGGGGAATCAAACCTGAGTTCAATCCTAGGTGGACCCAGTCATCTCTTCCAAACGCCAAACAAATGACCACAATTAAAACCAAAACACTCCCACATGGCCCTTATCTTTTTCCAATAGACACACATAATATCCATTGGCTGGGGGTTTTCATGAGGGGCGCTGTGCAAGACAGTGTCCAAAATAAACTTCCTTGCCCCTCATTTGCCTAAAGTCAGGGTGTCCTGGACACCCTTCCTGTTAACCATGAGTGATCAAATAGGACTGCTGTTAATACTGTTCCAATTCTCCAATTTGAGGCCTACTGGCTCTGGGGTTTAGATTCTTTATGTGAATTGGAGTTATGAGAAAACCCACGCATCTCTGGGCTAGCCTCTGCAGGGCTTTGAAGAACTCATTTGACCGAAAGATCCAGATTCACAATTGATAAAGGTCAGGATCCTTAGAGGAAGGCGAGAGACTTCATCCACAATGACTGCTCTTTTGGCCATTTTGGTTTTGGATACAGAAGAGATTTTTCTTTAGATCCCTCAGGTGCTGAAAATCTAACCACAGCATCACAGAGGGCAAAGAGGCTTATTCAGACCCATCCCATTTCAAAGCAATTAAGCAAAGAGCCACAGGTGATGCCCATTCATTACAATTTGAAAACTGTTTGCTTCAGCCTTCACCAAGGGGTGGCCTGAGGCAAAGACCTTCCTGACATTCAGGGCAACAGAACAATAGGTAAGCAAAAGGCCCAAAGCAGGGTTTCCCACTGAGACTCTTCTGGTCACGCTGGTATCTGAGTTTTCTGAGATGCTCGCCATTTCCTTCAGCTATCCAGTACATGGCCATGTCACAGAGTTTGGTGGTGGTACATATCTTGATCACAAAACCATTTGCCCATTCTGGACAGTGCCCACAATTCAGGAAGAAAACAGAAACTTAAGGAGATAGGAGGTGTTGCCAATTGAAAAGTCAAACCGCAGTCCATTCACAAATTGGGCAGAATGAATCCTGGGAAGCTTTCTACTAGACAGGACACATCCATTGATACATTCTCTTTTCTAATGTCGACAACCACGGACACAGTGGGATACACAGACCTAGAAACACTCGCCTTGTCAAATGACTTACTAGAAATAGTCCACTCCAAACCAAACAAACTGCTTTTCCTATCAATTCTCAGAACATGTGACAAAGCCACAAACACACACCCACACCCACAAAGGCAACTTCTTTACCCAAGAAGGTCTGTGAATATCCGGAGTGTCCTCTGACTGGTTGGCCATTATTTGTTCCCCCAAAATGGCCTGTCCTGTCTCAGATCTGGTCTCCTTGGCCAACACTGTGAAGTTGTCAGGAGCCAGGGGTGAGCCACTACCTGCTTTTTCATGAAAGACCCCTCTTCAGAGCTTTCCTGGCATTTGGCCATCCTCATATCAGTAGGTACCAAAAAAGACTTACTCTGTTCTTGGTAAATCCAAATAAGTTAGCCCACTGGGACTGTGACTGGGACTGTCTCTGGATGCCAGGCTTCTTGGATCCCAAGTTCAGAGAGCTCCATCACCAATAAATTAGTTAGTTCACTTCCTTCAGGAACTGAATTATGACACTACCTTGGCAACCACTTTGTTTTAACAGTAGCTTCGAAGGGTCTCATGTGATGGAGGCTGCCTCTACTTCCTGTGACAGTTTCACAAGTTAAAATGGTATATCAACCATAGGCACCTGGGAACAGCTCACCATACAAGCCTCGTTTGGTCCATCTTCTCTACATAAAGAAGAAAGTGGCTGATTCAGACAAATCCCTTCATTCTGAGCAGGTTGTTTGCCATGGAAGATGACTTTTGCTCTCTCAGGTCCTAAATAGCTGCATACATCTTCTCCAGGGATCATTTCTGCATGGACCTTGAGGTTCTCTGCCGGTGGAAGATCCCCTCTATTTCTGTATTGTAAGACAAACTCTGTCCCTGCTCTTCTGTGTAGTTAGATTGAGGGAAAAGTGTATGGTAAGGCTTAATAACAGGTTCGATTTGGCTTAGGAATCATTCTGATTGATGAATAATGGTATTGGGTACCTGTGATATTTACAAGAATATACAAGTGAAATATAAGTATGAAAACAGAAATCTAGGTAAGATATGAAGCCCAGAAGAGCATTAGGCCCTTGATTGGGATACTTAGCTTTGAATTTTGTTCTGCACAGATGTGTCAGATAAATCGATATACCATGGCATAGGACCTTGTACCTTGGATGATTGAATGTTGAAGAGAACATCCAGTCAAACAGGGATAGTCGGAATTTTTAGAAAGATAGTTGGTAGGTTTAGGAAGAAGGGTGAGTATAGGATTGGCAGCAAAAGTTCTTTAGCAATTGGGTTTCAGATAGAGAGTGAATGTAAAAGTTAGTATATGTGAAGAGTCAGTCACAATGATGAACTGGGGAAAATATATAGGAAAGCAGATATGAATACAGACATTATGAAATCAGGCAAAGTATAAAGTCAGTGATAGGATTAGGCATTTTTAACAGGGTTGTTGTTGAATATATAATCTAAGGAAGAAACAAATATGTACTCAACAATAGGATTGACATTTGAGAGCATTAGGCAACCTGCACATAGATGTTTTTAGTAATCCATGCTCACTTTCCATTTAGGCTTTCATACAATCAAAGTGTGACCTTTGCTTTTTTGTCGAGAATATTACTGTGATAAAATGTATATGGACATCAGGTGACATGAGTATTTCTTCCACCATTTCTGTGAGCAATATTTTGAAGACGTATAAATAAGTGTTGGGTGTAAAATTAGGTGTACCTGGAGTCTTTGGATATAGAGATAATGCATGAATAGACTATCCTGAGAATAAATAATATAACTGGTTCCAACTTTAAATAATTCTTTGAATTGATATCTGAAAATATACAGAAAATCTTATATTGCTATACAATCATTCATTCCATCCTGTTACATTCTAATGGTAATATGAGTGTTATGGTTTATCATGAAGAGTGTGTGAGTTTTGCTTCAAAAGTGATTGTGGAAGTCAAAAATAATGTGTTTGGCAAGAAGTCTCATGAAAAGACCAGTCAAGAGACCTGGAGGAATAAATGTGTTCTGAAGAAGGAATTGATTAAACATGAAAAAATATTCTTATAAATTTGTGAAACTCTGGATGAAATATATATACTATGATATATATATATTTGAATATATGTAGAATACATAGGTAAAATATATGTATGAAAACAGAAATCTAAGTAAGATTTGAAGCCCAGAAGGGCATTGGTCCGTTGATTGGGACTACTTAGCTTTGAATTACTTTCTGCAAAGTTGTCTCAGATAAATCCATATACAATGACATAGGACCTTGTACCTTGGATGATTGAATGTAGAAGCGAACATCCAGTCAAAAAGGGATAGTTGGTAGTGAAAGTTTAATAAAATAGGTACTTGTCACTTCCTGTGTTTCTGTACGCTTAATAAAACACTGTTGAAATCTTTAGAATTGTTTGCTAATCTTGTTCCCAGAATGTGCTGTCCCCATCTGCCAAACTGCAGATTGCACTCCCTCACCCGGTTAAGCGCTAACCGCCCACTGACCCTTACCCATCAATAAACTTCCCTCCCTGCCCCCTCCAAGAAAAGTATATAAGCTCTGTTGAAGCTGTTCTCAGGACTCTCTGCTCTATTCAAGTGAACTCTGAGCCCCAGCATGCTGGACCCCCAGTAAATCCTTTGCTGTTGCATGTTAAAGTCTCTTGGTTGTCCCTTCCTCTGACACTAGCCCGACCTTTACATATGGAGGTTCCACAGAGATCAAGCAGCGGTGGACGAGAGACCCCAATGGACCCCCCTCAGATAAGTAAGGCGCCTCTTTCTGGTTTCAGGTTTCATGTTAGGGTTTGGCAAAATGGCTGTCAATGAAGAGTGTGAGCTCTCTCTGATGGTGGCAGACAGTCGTGTTACAGAACCACAGGCCATGTCCCTGGAGGACGCCTGAGAGGACTCGGGAAATTGAGGAACAATAGTCTCCTTGACTCAGTGATATTTTGTTTCGGATTCAGTATTGCCAGTCCATCGGATTTTGCCGGCTACTCAGTCATGGTCTCAGTGTTGAACGTCCATTGCCTGTCTTTATTGTCTTGTCTTGCCTGTGTCATGTGTCTTGCTTTCACTGTTTGTGTATCTCTCATTATGGAACAGAGCACTTCAATGCCTCTGTCCCTGACCCTTGATCACTATACCAAAGTCCGTTTAAGGGCTCAGAATCTCTTTATTTCAGTAAAGCCCCGGATGTGGCAGACTCTCTGTACCTCAGAATGGCCCACCTTTGGAGTCGGATGGCCCCTAGAAGGATCTTTCTACTTCCCACTAATTTATAATTCAGAGACATTGTCTTTCAGCCATGGCCAGATAGTCATCTGGATCAACAGCCATATATTTTAATTCAGCAGGACCTCTGCAAATTTCCTCCTCAATGGGTCAAGCCTTTCCTTGCCCCTGCCCCCGCAATGACTCCTTCCCCCAGGAACTCACAAACACTCTGCTCCTCCTCCTCCTCCACACTCTGTTTTCCCTGTGTCACCAGATTTGAGTCTACTGGACTCTCCTCCCCCTCCTTATCCCCTGCCCTCATCCTCTAACCCCCAACACCCTCTAAGTGATACCCCTGCTGCTGAATCAGCCTCTCCTCCATTGAAGGAAGCTAAGCCGGCCCAGCGCCCTCCAGGTAATTCCCCTGCAGCACACACAGCACCTCCTCCCATGGAGGAAGCTGGCCCTGCTAATGGAACTCGCTGGCGGTGAATGATTGAAAACCCTGGAACTCTTGGGATGCCTCCCCTTCGACCCTATGGACCAATGATTGACAATGGCCATTGGGGGAAAATTCAAGCCTACCAGTATTGGCCGTTCTTCTCTTCAGACCTATGTAACTTAAAAAATAGCAATCCCCCTTTTACCGAGGACCCCACCCGGCTCTCAGGTGTGGTTGAGTCATTGATGTTTTCACACCAGCCTACTTTGGATGACAGCCAACAACTGCTAGGGACTTTCTTCATGACAGAGGAAAAAAAGGGAATTCACCAGGAAGCTAAAAAAAAATCCTTGGACCAGGTTTGCATCTGACACAACTCACCAACATAATCAAAGCCGGCTTTCCCTTGAACCGACCCAACTGGGACCCCAAAACCTTTGAAGGTAGGGAGCATCTGTCCACTTATCGCCGGGCTCTAATAGTGGGTCTCCGAGCAGCCGCTAGTGACCAACTAATTTGGCCAAGGTAAGAGAGATTATCAGGGGCCTGATGAATCTCCCTCTATGTTTCTAGAGAGAATTATGGAGGCATATAGGAGCTATAATCCTTTTTATCGTCAGGCAGAGAATCAAAAGGCATCTGTCACGATGGCCTTTATTGGGCAAACTGCCCTGGATATTAAAACAAAGTTACAAAGCTTAGATTAATTACAAGATATGACTTTGAGAGATTTAGTCAGAGAAGCTGAGAAGGTATACTATAAGAGAGAAACTGAGGAAGAGAAGGGAGCAAATGGAGGATAAAAGAAACAAAAGGCAGAGTAAGGCGTTGACTAAGGTCCAGGTCACAACAACAAATAGGCCAAAAATTAAGAAACAGGGAGACAAGAAGGTATACATTGGCCCACGACAGAGGCCACCCTTGGCCTCAGATCAATGTGCCTACTCAAACAAAAAGGACACTGGGCCAAAATTGACATAGAAAGCGACAGCCACGCCAGCCAGCCATTCTGACTCTGGAGGATGACTAAGAAAGTCGGCTCTCAGATCCCCTCCCCGAGCTCAGAGTAACTTTTGAAGTGGAGGGGACCCCAGTAAACTTTGAAGTGGATACAGGGGCAATATACTGAGCCCATAAGGCCACATTGGGCCCTCTATCAAATAAAAAATCTCTATTTCAAGGGGCTAATGGCAGTAAATATCGGGCTTGGACAACTAAGAGGACCATGGACCTGGGAAAAGGAAAAATCCATCACTCCTTCCTAGTAGTCCCAGAATGCCTGGCCCCATTGATCGGCGGAGATCTGCTCACCAAGCTCTGGGCCAAAATAAATTTTAACCCTGAAGGCCCTTAAGTGGAATTTCTAAATCTTTCAGTAAAAACTCCAAGAGCCACGGCTCTAACTATGTCAGTAGAAAATGTACATCAACTCACTCACCTTGGTTCAAAGAAACTGCAGGCATTCCTGAAGGATCAAGAACAGAGTTTTCCACTAACAGACTCACAGTGAAGAAAATAACTGAATGGGTAACAAAAGCCTGTCGGGTTCATCAATTGGTAAATGCTTACCCTTCCAAGCTTCCTGTATGAAAGCACATACGAGGAACCAAACCAGGACAATACTGGGAAGTGGACATTACTGAAATAAAGCCAGCAAGGTATGGACTTAAATATCTCCTAGTCTTTGTAGATACATTTTCAGGATGCATTGAAGCCTTCCCCACAAAAAAAAAGAAAAAAAAAAAGAAAAGAAATAGCGCAAATTTTGGTCAAGAATATCCTAGAAGATATTTTTCCAAGATACAGCCTGCCTAAGTTAATAGGGTCTGATAATGGACCGGCGTTCATGGCCCAGGTAAGTCAGGGGTTAGCCAGGACCCTGGGGATTAATTGGAAGTTACATTGTGCTTATAGACCCCAGAGTTTAGGACAGGTAGAAAGAATGAACCAAACCATTAAACAGACCTTAACAAAATTAAGCTTAGAGACCGGAATAAAAGATTGTACTATGCTCCTGCCTTATGCACTGTTAAATGAAGAAAATACTCACTCTGATTTTAGTGTAACCTCACCCCCTATGAAATTCTCTATGGTGCCCCTCCTCCAGTAAGGGACCTAACACCAACTCTAAGACCTTACAATCCCTTCCACACCAGCTTGCTTGACAGACTTAAAGCTCTTGAAAGAATTCAGTGACACCTGTGAAAACAGCTGGCCACTGCCTACCAAACTGGGGACGAGGGGACTCCACATCGATATCAAGTAAGAGACTTTGTCTTCGTAAGACGACATCAGGTGACATCGCTAGAACCCCGCTGGAAAGGACCATTCCAGGTGCTACTTATAACACCTACAGTGGTAAAGGTAGATGGAATCACTTCCTGGATGCATGCCTCTCATCTCAAGCCTGCGCCCTGTCCAGACATTGACTGGAAACTGGAATTGGCTGGAAACTGGAAAAGACTGGTAACCCTTTCAAATTGCACATTCGCCGTGTGGATAAGGCTATAGACTCTCCCCTTGACCACCAGTCTTTCTAACCCTCATCACCCCTTTCAGCAGCGATGGCTGATCACAAATCCTACTGGACAAGAAGTTTAATCAATCTTGCATACAGCCCCCTTAGGGACCTGGTGGCCATCTCTCCACCCAGACATTTGTCAGCTGGCTATATGTCTTTCCTATTCAGATATCCCTGAAGAAGAGGATCCTACTAAAATTCCATTAAATCCCTTCCGTATCATATGTAATGGAAACAAACATTATGGATGTAGGGACACGTGAGCCAGATGCAGGTCGGCTAGCCTAGATTACTATGTTTGCCCGGTGAACTATCAAAGCCACAAACAGCCATGGCTGTGTGTGGGAAAAGCCGACTTCAAGGGGATGTGAGCATACAGGGGCTGCACGATGGAACCCAAACTCCTAGTCAAATTCAGTACACAGCATTGGCCATATTACCAATAAGATAACCTAAATCGATGGCACCCAGAGGGGTCTCTAGATCCTCAAATTCTGTGGAACCTTTTTAACTTTGGGAAGGGCTCAAAGGCGTGAAAAAAGATTCCCCTATGTGGAGGCCTTTTCCGTCCTTCGCTCACATCCTGAGCTATGCTTCTCCAATAGATCCTCACCCTCAGCCTTCTGCTCTAGTCTCTCTGCTGTCACTCCCACCTCAACAACCTGATTTCTCCCATCCCGTTACTAGATCAACAACCCAAACATCCGCCGGTTCTCAGACCATTGCCCCCTTGCTGAGGTAGCAGGTACTTAGTTACCACTCTACCCACTCACTCCTCTCTTCTCCTGTCAGCACCCATACGGGGTTTCACCAGGTCCTTTTACCAGCTAACCTAAAGCTCAAAATAGCTGAGAAGACCCCTATCCAAGATGTAATAAAAATGGTCTTTAAAGTTGCTTTGTCATCACTGAAAACAGGTTACTAAGAATTTAAAGTCCCTCACAGACTTTTTGGATACACACTCCCATCTTCCCCTCTTTTCTACCTGTTCTACTGCTCAAGTTTTTCTTGCTAGAAAATCCCAAACCCCTTTCCCATTATTCTTTTACATCTCTCCGTACTCATTCTCAGATCCTCGGAACTGCTCTAAGTCCCGCCTTCCCTCTCTTTCCCCTCTGTTCCACACCCACAGAAAAGTCTTAACTGATCTTCTCCAGATGTCTTCACCATGGCTGACTTTAGGACGTTCAGCAAAAGAGTCCCTATAAAAGAGTTCAGTGTAGACAAACTTCCTGTTTTCATGTGGCCCTGTTCTACTTGGCCACTGGCTAAAACAATCAGTACTTGTAAGCTAGACACCCCCTTACTAGTTTTTCACAAAGTATGTGAACAAGGCCTCTGACTTTGAGCTGGGGCTTCAAAGATATGGCTACATTTCTATGATAAAGAAGTTACCAACTGGCTCCATGGTAATAGCTGGCAAGCGGAAAAAAGAAAGGGATGAAATATCTCTCCCCCTCCCAGGTGTCCTTGAAAAGTTAATTTGCTCAGAACAGAGGAAAAAATCATAAAAAAACTGCTTTTTGTGAATTTCTGCTGACTGTGAACTTCTGAGCACATTCCCTTACATGTTGGGTACAAAATTCTGAAACTTCCTAAACTTGGGGTTCATGGGATTAATTGATTACAACAGAAGCAATGCCCTCTGAATCCGTTTGCAAACAAATAGGACTGTTTCCCTAGCTTTGGTGCTATCTTAGGTGCCTTGTCTTGACTGTTCCTACAACAGTATAATTCTATATACTTAAACATTTTTATGTTTTCATTAAATGGTCAACAGTGGTGATTAAATGTGTAATGGTGCAGAGGTTACCCAGAGTGCTCTATCATGATGCAGGTTCATTTGAAGATCAAACAGGGGGGCATACAACCCGGTTCCACAGGGAACATATATCCCTCACTTCAGCCATCCTATTAGGAATACGAGTTGCTGCAGGGGAGGTCACAGGAACCACTGCCTTGGTCCATGGTACACAGCAAAATACCCAATTAGAAGCAGCAATAGACCAAAACTTAAAGATATTAGAAACCTCCATCACAGCTTTGTGGGAATCTTTAACCTCTCTCTCTGATGTTGTTTCATACAACAATCGAGGGTTGGACCTCCTCTTCATGAGAGAATGGTGCCTTTGTGCTGCATTGAGGGAAGAATGTTATTTTTATGGCAACAATACTGGAGTTGTAAAAAATTTATGAGTAAAATAAAAGGATGCCTTGAAGAGTGTCAACGAAAGAGAGAGGCCCAAAAAGGGTGGTTTGAGTCTTGGTTCACACAGTCCCCTGGTTAACTATACGTTTATCAACCTTGTCCAATAATAACTATACGTTTATCAACCAGTCCAATAATAATACTCACATTCTTGCTAACTATAAAACCCTGTTTGCTCAACCATGTATTTTCATTTCTCCAAGCTCAAATTAGACAAGTTAAACTTATGGTAATACCCCACTAGCAGACATAGAATGTGACACCACTCCAATGATCACTTTTATGATTAAAAGTAGCCAGAAGAAGACGTGGGGAATGAAAGGTTAATAAAATGGTACTTGTCACTTCCTCTTTTTCTGTATGCTTAACAAAACACTGTTGAAATCTTGAGAACTGTTTGCTAATCTTGTTCCCAGAATGTGCTGTCTCCAACTTCCAAAATATATAATGTACTCCCTCTCCCGGTTGCATGCAAACTGCCCACTCGCCCTGACCCATCAATAAACTTCCCTCCCTGCCCTCTACAAGGAAAACACATAAGCTCTGCTTAAGATGTCCTCAGGGCTCTCTGCTCGATTCAAGGGAGCTCTGAGCCCCAGCATGCTGGACCCCCAATAAACCCTTTGCTGTTCCATGAGACAGTCTCTTGGTGGTCTCTTCCTCTGACGCTCACCTGAACATTACTTGGATGATTGAATGTAGAAGAGAACATCCAGTCAAAAAGGGATAGTCGGTAGGATTAGGAAGATAGTCGGTATGTTTAGGAAGGAGAGTGAGTATAGGATTTGGAACAAAAGTTTTTTAGCAATAGGGTTTTGGTTAGAGAGTGAATGTAAATGTGAGCACATATGAACCATCACAATGATGAACTGGGGAAAATATGTAGGAAAGCAGATATCAATAGAGACATTACGAAATAAGGCAAAGTATAAAGTGTGTGATAGAATTAGGCATTTTCAACAGGGTTGATTTTGGATATATTATCTTAGGAAGAAACGAATATATTGTCACAAATAGGATTGACTTTTGAGAGTATTAGGCAACCTGGACATGGATGTTTTTAGTAATCCATGTTAACTTTACATTTAGGCTTTGGTAGAAACATAAGTGTGAACTTTTCTTTTTGTGTCCAGAATATTACTGGGTTAAATTGTATATGTAGATCAGGTGACATGAATATTTCTTCCACCATTTCTGGGAGCCATAATTTGAATACGTATAAATTAGTATTGAGTTTACAATGAGGTGTACCCTGTGTCTATGAATATAGAGACAATGCATGAATAGACTATACTGTGAATAAATAATATAACTGGTTCCACTTTAAATAATGGATTGATTTGATATCTGAAAATATATAAGAAATCTTATATTGATATACAATCATTCATTCCATCCAGTTATACATCTAATGGTAATATTAGGGTTATGGTTTATCATGAACGGTGTGTGAGTTTTGCTTCAAAAGGGATTATGGAAATCGAAAATAATGGGTTTGGTAAGAAGTCTCATGAAAAGACCAGTCAAGAAACATGGAGGAATACATGTGTTCTGAAACAGAAAATTATTGAAAGTGAAACACATACCCATAATTTTGCTAACTTGTGGATGAAATATATACTCTATTATGTGCATTACCTGAAGAAATAGTAATGTACCAGTGGCGAATAAGAATGAACATGAAAATACACATCATGTCCCATATGAATCTACTTGTATTAATGAGAAACTGGGTCAATTATTGTAGAAATATTAGGATATGTATGCTCCATTCACTGAAGTTAGTTTTCATTACTAGGAAGCAAATATGTATTTCAGGTGGATGAATATTTCAGAGAATAACCTTTTGAAATGTTGACAATAAATCCACATACATGAATATGAAAAAATTTAGGGAGTGTATAATAAGGCATATATATTTTATATTTTAAAAAAATCTGGAGTGTGTATATATACACACAGAGAGAGAGAGAGACATTAAAAAGTAGCAATATATATGCCAATCGAAATTCACCGTGAAATATATATCTTACACAGATAGAAAAATATTCAATTTACTGAACATGGATTTATGTATAATATTGTTCAACTAGGAGGCTCACACATAGGATGAATTTTCAAATCCCATAGCGTTTAGGTGGAGTGATCACTTCTCATCATTTGTATCTGTCAAGTCAGACACCTCACAAGAACGTATGTGTGATACCAGGTAGTATTCTATATGTGCATATAAAAATAGATGTGCTCAATAGGTTACATAAAATGGGAGAGAGGAATTCACATATTTGTTAAATTTAAAAATACATGGAGAACCATTTCAATTTAAATCGACTAGATTTATAGCACCTACATTTTGTCATGCAAAAGCCATGTCCAACTATACACCATGCCTCCACTGAACTGCTTGTATTTATATTCTGTTTGGGTTATTTTTCTCCATCTTATTAGGATTAGTAGTCAGAGACAAGTAGGGTATGGGTTAGTGTCACGGATTCAGTATTTCAAATGGAAAATAGGAAAATAAATCCAATGTGTATGCAAATATGTGCCACAAAAAATATTCCCACTCTCATCCAGAAAAATGCCTTGAAATTATCTTCGCCCCAGGTAAAACACAATTAGAAAAGAAGAGTTAGAAAATCTGTGAATACATATGTGGAATGGAAAATGTTCAGGAGTTCACAACCTTGGAGGTAGTAGAGGAGTTTCCAAAAGTAAGGGACAGTGTAAACACTCCACAATCATGGAGCTATGCTGGCCTAAAGACTTCTTGAGAAACTGCCTCTGAGTTTGGGCATTTGAAATATATGTTGTTGTCAGGAGCTTTAGCTTCCTTTGAAGTGAGACCATCAAACCTGGGTCAGTATCTATGTGACCTGGAGGACATGGTTTCTTATTTTCCGATGAACATGAGGCAGCAGTGCTGAAGTCTCTTTGTAGGTAAACTGTGGCCTCTTCGGGCAAAGTGACACCCCGTGTGGACTTTGAAGCCATTTGGTCATCCTCCACTTTTCGTGGTGTTTTTTGCTGCTGCACTGGGAGTTTGGTATTTGATTCATGACATACAAGGAGTTCAACTGGGACACAGTGCATGAGGGAGTCTTGTAACGTGTGGTGGTTCAGGCTCTGCAGGAGAATGCACCAACTGGGCTTCTATCCCACATTGCTTGCCGCCTTGACCATAGCAACCTAATTCTGAACATTGCCCTGAAAACTCTGCATATAACAAGATGCCTTTTCATATAATGGTCTCCTGGCTGCATCAAGTCAGTCACAAGCCATTTGGACGCCAATGGCAGATCCACATGGCCACATCACAGATGTATTATCACACACCTGCCTACCACTGCTCTAGGCCCACTACTCAGCAGGCTCCAACTTACTGGCATCTCTGTTCTACACCATTTTCATGAAACCCAGTCAATCAAGGCACTGTCTGTCACACTCATGATCAGCAACAGGACATCCAATGGTTCTCCAGTGCCATCTGGTCATTGGGAATTTCAAAAATTTCATGGTGTTTATCTTTCCATTTTTCAAGAATGAAGTTGGAGGCACTTTGGGGTTTCCATTCATCCAGGAACCATTACATGGGGAGGAAGCTCATTTCAATGAAAGCTCTGAGGAACTCTAACAGGCAAGGCTTCCCAAACACTGGCTAAAAGGTCACATGAAGCCAGGCCCATTGAGGTCTACAACGTGAGGTCCATGTGTCTTTTGACTCTAACTATGGCTGCCAAGTTTTTCAGAATAAAATCATGTGATATCCTTGCTGAGATTTTCAGCTCTCTGTGGAAAGCCATCCTGGGCCTAGATCTCAGGTTTCAAGGGCAACTCTCATGTGTGGCCTCCTACAATGCCAACACAATTAATGGCAATACTTCTCTGAGGTCAGTTCCAGAACTCAGTCTCCAAGGAGAATCACACCAGAGTTCAAGCCCATGTGGACCCTGTCATCTCTTCCAACCGCCACACAAATGACCACAATTAAAACCAAAACATTCCCACATGGCCCTCATCTTCATCCATATAGGCACTCATCATAAACTCTGGCTGGAGGTTTCCATGAGGGATGCAGCCCAAGACAGTGTCCAAAATATCCACCATTGCCCCTCATTTGTCTAAATTTAGGGTGGTCTGGAAACCCTTTCTGTGAACCAAGAGTGATCAAATAGGCGTGCCGTTAATACTGCTCTGCTTCTCCAATTTGAGGCCTACTGACTGTCAGGTATAGATTGCTTATGTGATTTGGCATCATGAGAGAAACCAAGCACTTATGCAGGACTTTGAATAACTCATTTGACCTATAGGAATCCTATTCTCACTTGATGGACGTCAGGAACCTAACAGAGGAAGGCAAGAGACTTCATCCACAATGACTGATCCTTTTGCCATTTTGGTTTTGGATGCACACATGGGATCTTCTTTAGATTTATCAGGAGCTGAGAATCTTAGCCACAGCCTCAACCAGGGCCTAGTGTCTGATTAAGACACATCCCTTTCCAAAGAAACTAAGCAATGAGCCACAGGTGATGCCCATTCATTTCCATTTGAAAACTGTTTCTTCAGGCTTCAAAAAGGGGTGGCCTGAAACAAAGACCTTCCTGACATTCAAGGCAACAGAACCATAGGTAAGCAAATGGCCCAAAGCAGGGTTTCTCCAATGAGACTTTACTGGTCACACTAATATCTGAGATGTTCCCATTCCCTTCAGCTATCAAGAACATGGCCATGTCACAGAGCATGGAGGTTGTACATATCTTGGACAATAAATCATGAGCTCATTCTGGAGAGTGGCCAGAATTCAGGAAGAAAACCGGAACTTAGGAAGTTAGTAGTTGTTTCCTATCCATAAGACAAGCCACAGTCTATTCATCACTTATGAACGATGAATGCTGGGAAGCTTTCTACTAGACAGGACACCTCCATTGATGCATTCTCTTTTCTAATGTCTAAAACCACGGACACAGTGGATACACAGACATAGAAACACTCGCCTTGTCAAAAGAGTTACTATCAACAGTAGACTCCAAAGCAAACGAACCACCTTTTTTACCTATTCGCAGAATATGAGACAAAACCACAAACTCACACCCACACACATAAAGTCACCTCATTCCCAAAAGTGGATCTGTGACTATCTGGAGTGTCCTCTGACTGGTGGGCCATACTATGTTCCTCTCGAAATGGCCTTTCCTCTCTCAGATTTTGTCTCCTTCGCCAACTCTGTGATGCTTTGAGGAGCCTGCAGTTAGCCACTACCTGCTATCTCAGGAAAGGCCTCTCTTCAGAGCTCAATTGGCATTTGGCCATCCTCAAATCAGTAGGTACCAAGAAGGTCTGAATCTGTACTTGGTAAATACAAACAAGTGAGCCCACTGGGACTGGGACTGGGACTGGCTCTCGGGGCCTGGCTTCTTGCATCACAATTTCAGAGAGTTCCATCACCAAGGAAGTTAGCTAGGACACTTCCTTCAGGAACTGAATGAGGTCACTGCCTTGGCAACAACTTTGTCCTAACCGTTGCTTCCAAGGGTTCCATGAGATGGAGGCTGCTCCTACTTTGTGTGACAATTTGACTTGTTACAATGGTATATCAAAATAGGCACCTGGGAACAGCTCTCCACGCAGGCCTGCTTAGGTCCATCTTCTCTACATTAAGAAGAGAAAGGCTGATGCATACACATCCCTTCGTCCTGTTCAGGTTGTTTGCCATGAAGATGGATTTTGCTCTCTCAGATCCTTCATAGCTGCCTACATCTTCTCCAGGGATCATTTCTGCATCGAACTTTGAGGTTCTCAGCAGTTGGAAGATACCCTACATTCCTGTATTGTAAGGCGAACTCTGTCCCTGCTCTTTTTGTAATTTTAGATTGAAGCAACAGTGTATGGTTAGGGTTAATAACAGGTTCGATTTGGGCAAGGAATCATTATGCGGGATGAATAATGGTATTGGGAACCTGCAATATTTATAAGAATATAGAGATAAAATATAAGTATGAAAACAGAAATCTAGGTAAGATTTGAAGCTCAGAAATGCATTGGGCAACTGATTGCGATACGTAGCTTTGAATTACGTTCTAGATACATGTTTCAGAAAAATCGATATACAATGGCATAGGATCTTGTACCTTGGATGATTGAATGTAGTAGAGAACATCTACTCAAAAAGGGATAGTCGATAGGATCAGGAACATAGTCAGTATGTTTCGGAAGAAGAGTGAGTATAGGATTTGGACCAAAGTTCATAAGCAATAGGGTTTCGGTTAGAGAGTGAATGTCAATGTCAGCTCATGTGAAGGGTCAGTCACAATGTTGAACTGGAGAAAATATGTAGGAAAGTAGATATCAATAGAGACATTAGGAAATCAGGCAAAGTACAAAGTGAGTGAAAAAATTAGACATTTTCAATGGTATTGAGGTTGAATATATAATCTTAGGAAGAAACAAATATGTAGTCACAAACAGGATGATTATTTGAGAGCATTAGGCAACCTGGACATGGATGTTTTTAGTAATCCATGTTCAGTTTCCGTTTAGGCTTTGTTACAGTCATACGTGTGACTTTTGCATTTTGTGTCCAGAATACTACTGTGATAACATGCATATGTAGATCAGGTGACATGAGTATTTCTTCCACCATTTCTGGGAGCAATATTTTGAAGATGTATAAATTAGTATTGGGGGTACAAAGAGGTGTAACTTGTGTCTATGAATATGGAGATAATGCCCCAATAGACCATACTGTGAATAGATAATATAACTGGTTCCTCTTTACAAAATGTATTGAATTGATATCTGAAAATATATAAGAATTCTTATATTAATATAAAATCATTCATTCCAACCAGTTATACATCTAATAGTGATATTATAGTTATGATTTATCATGCAGTGTGTGTCCGTTTTGCTTCAAAAGTGATAAAGGAATTCGAAAATAATGTGTTTGGAAAGAAATCTCATGAAAAGATCAGTCAAGAAACATGGAGGAATCCATGTGTTCTAAAGCAGGAAGTGATTGAAAGTGAAACAAATGCCTATAAATTTGCTAACCTGTGGAGGAAATATATATCCTATGATGTGCATAAACTGAAGAAATTGTAATGTCCCAGTGTTGAATAAAAATGAACATCGATAAACACATCATGCCCCATAGGCATCTACTTGCATTGATGATAAACTGTGTCAGTTACTATAGAAATATTAGGATTTGTACGCACCATTCACTGAAGTTAGTTTTCAGTACTAGGAAACAAATATGTATTTCAGGTGGATGAAATTTTTTGAGAATAATCTTGTGAAAAGTTGATTATAAATCCACATTCATGAACATGAATAAAATTAGGGAGTGTATATAAGACACATATATTTCATATTTTGAAAAATAGAAGGAGAGAGTGTGTGTGTATATATATATATATATATATATATATATATATATATATATATATATATATATATATATACACACACAGACACACACACATACACACCCAGAGACATTAAAAATAGCAATATATGCCAATCAAAATTCACCATGAAATATATATCATCCACAGATCCAAAAATATTCATTGTACTGAACATGGATTTGTGTATAATTTTGTTCAACTAGGAAGCTCACCCATAGGTTGAATTTTCAGTTCCAACGACATTTAGAAGGAGTGATCTTTTCTCTCAATTTGTATCTGCCAAGTTAGCCACCTCACAAGAATGTACGTGTAGTACCAGGTAGGATTCTCTATGTGTATATAAAAATATATTTGCTGAGTAGGCTACAGAGAAAGAGAGACAAGAATTCACATATTTGTTATCTTTTAAACCACATGGACAACTATTGCAACAAAAAATTGTCTAAATTTATAAGCCCTAACCTTTAAAATGCAAAAGGCAAGTCCAACTATACACCATGCCTCCTCTGAACTGCTTGTATTTCTATTATGTTTGGGTTATTTTTCTGCCTCATATTAGGATTAGTAGTCAGAGACTAGTAGGGTGTGGTTTAGTGTCAGAGATAAAGTATTTGAAATGGAAAATTGGAAAATGAATCCAATATGTATGCAAATATGTCCTACACAAAAGTCTTCCCACTCTCATCCAGATAAATCCTTTGACATTACCTTCACCCCATGTAAGATGCAATTCGAAGAGAAGAGTTAGAAAATCTGTGAATACATATCTGGAATGGAAAATGCACAGGAGTTCACAACCTTGGAGGTGGTAGAGGAGTTTCCAAAAGTAAGTGACTGTGTAAACACTCCACAAACATGGAACTCTGCTGGCCAATAGCCTTCTTGTAAAACTGCCTCTGAGTTTGGACACTTGAAATATATCTTGTTGTCTGGAGCTTTAGCTTCATTTCTGGTGAGACCATCAAACCTGGATCTGCATCTATGTGACCTGGAGGACATCGTTTCTTATTTTCCATTGAACATGTGGTAACAGTGTTGATTTCTCTCTTTGTTGGTAAACTGTGGCCACTGGAAGCTTATTGTCTCCCTGAGTGGACTGTGAAGCCATTTGGTCATCCTGCCCTTTTTGTGGTGTTTCTTTCTTTTTTTTTTAATTTTATTTTTTTATTGGTTGTTCAAAACCCTACAAAGCTCTTGACATATCATATTTCATACATTAGCATACATTAGCTTCAAGTGAGTTATGAACTCCCTTTTTTGCCCCAAGTAGAGATTGCAGAATCACATGGGTTACACATCCACATTTTTACATAATACCATAATAGTAACTGTTGTATTCTGCTACCTTTCCTATCCTCTACTATCCCCCCTCCCCTCCCCTCCCATCTTCTCTCTCTACCCCTTCTACTGTAATTCATTTCTCACCTTGTTTATTTTCCCATTCCACTTACAACCTCTTATATGTAATTTAGTATAACAATGAGGGTCTCCCTCCGTTTCCATGCAATTCCCCTTTTCTCTCCCTTTCCCTCCCACCTCATGTCTCTGTTTAATGTTAATCGTTTCTTCCTGCTCTTCCTCCCTGCTTTATTCTTAGTTGCTCTCATTATATCAAAGATGATGTTTGGTATTTGTTTTTTAGGAATTGGCTAGCTTCACTAAGCATAATCTGCTCTAGTGCCATCCATTTCCCTGCAAATTCCAAGATTTTGTCATTTTTTAGTGCTGTGTAATACTCCATGGTGTATAGATGCCACATTTTTTTAATCCATTCATCCATTGAAGGGCATCTGGGTTGGTTCCACAATCTAGCTATTGTAAATTGTGCTGCTATGAACATCGATGTGGCAGTATCCCTGTAATATGCTCTTTTAAGGTCTTCAGGGAATAATCCGAGAAGGGCAATAGCTGGGTCAAATGGTGGTTCCATTCCCAGCTTTCCCAGGAATCTCCATACTGCTTTCCAAATTGGCCGCACCAATTTGCAGCCCCACCAGCAATGTACAAGAGAACCCTTTTCTCACTCCAGTAAGATTGGCAGCCATTATGAAATCAAACAACAACAAGTGCTGGCGAGGTTGTGGTGTTTCTTGATGCTGCAATGGGAGGTTGGTATTTGCTTCATGAAATACAAGGAGTTCAACTAGGATATAGGGCTGGAGGGAGTTCTGTCACGTGTGTTGGGTCAGGGTGTGCAGGAGAATTCACCAACCAGGGTTCTATCCCACATAACTTGCCCCCTTGACCATAGCAACTTGATTGTGAACATTGCCCTGAAACCTCTCCATATAACAAGATGCCTTTTCATATAATGGTCTGCTGGCTGTACCAACTCAGTCACAAGCTATTTGGAAGCCAATGGCAGATCCACATGGCGACACCACAGTTGTATTATCACACACCTGCCCACCACTGCTCTAGGCCCACTACTCAGCAGGCTCCAACTTACTGGCATCTCTGTTCTGCACCATTTTCATGAAACCCAGTCAATCAAGGCACTGTCTGTAACACAACAATCAAGCCACTGTCTGCAACAGAACATCCAATGGTTCTCCAGTGCCACTTGGTCATTGGGAATTTCAAAAATATCATGGTATTTATCTATCCATTTTTCAAGAATAAAGTTGGAGGCACTTTGGGGTTTCCATTCTTCAAGGAACCATTACATGGGGAGGAAGCTCATTTCAATGAAAGCTCTGAGGAACTCTAACAGGCAAGGCTTCCCAAACACTGGCCAAAAGGTCACATGAAGCAAGGCCTATGGAGGTCTACAACGGGAGGTCCATGTGTCTTTTGACTCTTAACTATGGCTGCCAAGTTTTTCAGAATAAAATTATGCGATATCCTTGCTGAGATTTTCAGTTCTCTGAGGAAAGCCATCCTGGGCCTAGATCTCAGGTTTCAAAGGCAACTCTCATGTGTGGCCTCCTACAATGCCAACACAATTAATGGCAATACTTCTCTGAGGTCAGTTCCAGAACTCAGTGTCTAAGAGGAATCACACCTGAGTTCAAGACCATGTGGACCCTGTCATCTCTTCCAACCGCCACACAAATGACCACAATTAAAACCAAAACATTCCCACATGGCCCTCATCTTCAGCCGTATAGACACTCATCATAAACTCTAGCTGGAGGTTTCCATGAGGGGCGCAGCCATAGACAATGTCCAAAATATGCACCCTTGCCCCCCATTTGTCTAAATTCAGTGTGGCCTGGACACCCTTACTTTGAACCAGGAGTGATCAAATAGGCCTGCTGTTAATGCTGCTCTGCTTCTCCAATTTGAGGCCTACTGACAGTCAGGTATAGATTCATTATGTGATTTGGCATCATGAGAGAACCCAAGTACTTCTGCAGGATTTGAATAACTCATTTGACCCATAGGAATCCTATTCTCACTTGATGGAGTTCCGGAACCTATCAGAGGAAGGCAAGAGACTTCATCTACAATGACTGATCTTTTTGCCATTTTGGTTTTGGATGCACACATGGGATCTTCTTTACATCTATCAGGAGCTGAGAATCTTAGCCACAGCCTCAAACAGGGCCTAGTGTCTGATTAAGACACCATCCTTTTCAAAGCAATTAAGCAAAGAGGCACAGGAGATGCCCATTCATTTTCATTTGAAAACTGTTTCTTCAGGCTTCACAAAAGGGTGGCCTGAGGCAAAGACCTTCCTGACATTCAAGGCAATAGAACCATAGTTAAGCAAATGGACCAAAGCAGGGTTTCTCCACTGAGACTTTACTGCTCACACTGATGTCTGAGTTTTCCGAGATGTTCCCATTCCCTTCAGCTATCAAGAACATGGACATGTCACAGAGCTTGGAGGTGGTACATATCTTGCACAATAAATCATGAGCCTATTCTGGAGAGTGGCCAGAATTCAGGAAGGAAACAGGAACTTAGGATGTTAGTAGGTGTTTAAGATCCATAAGGCAAACCACAGTCCATTCATCAATTGAGCAGGATGAATGCTGGGAAGCTTTCTACTAGACAGGACACCTCCATTGATGCATTCTCTTTTCTAATGTCTAAAACCACGGACACAGTGGATACACAGACATAGAAAGTCGCCTTGTCAAAAGACTTACTAGAAACAGTCGACTCCAAACCAAACCAACCACCTTTCCTACCTATTCTCAGAACATGAGACAAAACCGCAAACTCACACCCACACACAAAGGCACCTCCTTCCCAAAAGTAGGTCTGTAACTATCCAGAATGTCTTCTGACTGGTGGGCCATACTATGTTCCCCACAAAATGGCCTCTCCTGTCTCAGATCTTGTCTCCTTGGCCAACTCTGTGATGCTTTGAGGAGCCAACCGTTAGCCACTACCTGCTATCTCAGGAAAAGCTTCTCTTCAGAGCTCTACTGACATTTGGCCATCCTCACATCAGTAGGTACCAAGAAGGTCTGATCTGTACTTGGTAAATCCAAACAAGTGAGCCCACTGGGACTGGGACTGGGACTGGCTCTCGGTGCCTGGCTTCTTGCATCAAAATTTCCGAATGTTCCATCACCAAGGAAGTTAGGTAGGTCACTTCCTTCAGGAACTGAAAGAGGTCACTGCCTTGGCAACAACTTTGCCCTAACCGTTGCTTCCAAGGGTTCCATTAGATAGAGGCTGCCCCTACTTCCTTTGAAAATTTGACTAGTTTCAATTGTATATCAAAATAGGCACCTGGGAACAGCTCTCCATGCAGGTCTGGTTAGGTCAATCTTCTCTACATTAAAAAGAGAGAGGCTGATGCATACACATCCCTTTTTCCTGTCTAGATTGTTTGCCATTGAAGATGGCTTTTGCTCTCACAGGTCCTTCATAGCTGCTGACATCTTCTCCAGGGATTATTTCTGCATCGAACTTTGAGGTTCTCAGCAGTTGGAAGATCCCTTACATTCCTGTATTGTAAGGCGAACTCTGTCCCTGCTCTTTTGTAATTTTAGATTGAAGCAACAGTGTATGGTTAGGGTTAATAACAGGTTCGATTTGGGTAAGGAATCATTATGCGGGATGAATAATGGTATTGGGAACCTGCAATATTTATAGGAATATAGAGATAAAATATAAGTATGAAAACAGAAATCTAGGTAAGATTTGAAGCTCAGAAATGCATTGGGCAACTGATTGCGATACGTAGCTTTGAATTACGTTCTAGATACATGTTTCAGAAAAATCGATATACAATGGCATAGGATCTTGTACCTTGGATGATTGAATGTAGTAGAGAACATCTACTCAAAAAGGGATAGTCGATTGGATCAGGAAGATAGTCAGTATGTTTCGGAAGAAGAGCGAGTATAGGATTTGGACCAAAGATCTTTAGCAATAGTGTTTCCGTTACAGAGTGAATGTCAATGTCAGCACATGTGAAGTGTCAGTCACAATGTTGAACTGGAGAAAATATGTAGGAAAGTAGATATCAATAGAGACATTAGGAAATCAGGCAAAATTATCAAGTGAGTGAAAAAATTAAACATTTTCAACAGTTTTGAGGTTGAATATATAATCTTAGGAAGAAACAAATATGTAGCCAGCAATAGTATTGACATTTGAGAGCATTAGGCAACCTGGTCAGGGATGTTTTTAGTAATCCATGTTCAGTTTATCTTTAGGCTTTGGTACAATCATACGTGTGGCTTTTGCATTTTTTGCATTTTGTGTCCAGAATATTACAGTGATAACATGCATATGTAGATCAGGTGACATGAGTATTTCTTCCACCATTTCTGGGAGCAATATTTCAAATATGTATAGATTAGTATTGGGGGTACAACCAGGTGTACCCTGTGTCTATGAATATAGAGATAATGCATGAATAGACCATACTGTGAATAAATAATATAACTTGTTACACTTTAAACAATGTATTGAATTGATATCAGAAAATATATAAAAAATCTTTTATTGATATATAATCATTCATTCCAACCAGTAATACATCTAATGGTGATATTACAGTGATGGTTTATCATGAAGTGTGTGTCCGTTTTGCTTCTAAAGTGATAAAGGAAATCGAAAATAATGTGTTTGGATAGAAGTCTCATGAACAGACCAGTCAAGAAACATGGAGGAATACATGTGTTCTGAAGCAGGAAGTGATTGAAAGTGAAACAAATGCCTATATATTTGCTAACCTGTGGAGGAAATATATATCCTACGATGTGCATAAAATGAAGAAATTTTAATGTCCCATTGTTGAATAAAAATGAACATCAATATACACATCATGTCCTATAGGAATCTACTTGCTTTGATGATAAACTGTGTCAGTTACTGTAAAAATATTAGGGTTTGTAAGCACGATTCACTGAAGTTAGTTCTCAGGACGAGGAAACAAATATGTATTTCAGGTGGTTGAATGTTTCTGAGAATAATCTTATGAAAAGTTGATTTTATATCCACATACATGAATATGAATGAATTTAGATAGTGTTTAATAAGACACATGTTTTTCATATTTTGAAAAATCTAGAGAGTATATATATATATATATATATATATATATATATATATATACACATATAAAACTCATGGAGAAATATTACAATGAAAATTTGACAAGATTTATAACACATACCCTTGATGAAGCAGAACGCAATTCCAAGTATATACCATGCCTCCTATGAAAGGCCTGTATTTCTATTCTGTTAGTTTTCTTTTTATCCATCATATTAGCATTAGTAGTCAGAGTCTATTAGGGTATGTGTTAGTGTCGGGGATCAGTATTTCAAATGAAAATAGGAAAATAAATCTAATGTGTATGCAAATATGTGCTACACAAAAATCTTGCCACTCTCATCCAGAACAATTCCTTTACATTAACTTCACTCCAAGTAAGACACAATTAGTGGAGAGCAGTTCGAAAACCTGTGATTACATATGTGGAACTGAAAATGTTCAGGAGTTCACAACATTGGATGTGGTAGAGCAGTTTCCAAAAGTAAGGGAGAGGTTAAACACTCCACAAACTTGGAGCTCTGCTGGCCTTAAGACTTCTTGAGAAAATGCCTCTCAGGTTGGGAACATGAAATATATGAAGTTGTCAGGAGATTTAGCTTCCTCATTGTGACACCATCAAATGTGGGTCTGCATCTATGTGACCTGGAGGAAATGGTTCCTTATTTTCTAATGAACATGAGGCAGCAGTTCTGAATTCTTTCTTGGTAAACTGTGGCCACTGGGAGTTAAGTGTCTCCTCGTGTGGTCTGTGAAGCCATTTGGTCATCCTCCATTTTTGTGGTGTTTCTTACTGCTGCACTTGGAGTTTGGAATTGGCTTAATGAAATACAAGGAGTTCAACTGGGACACAATTCTGGAGGGAGCTCTGACACGTGTGATTGGTCAGGGTCTTCAGGAGAATGTTCGAAACATGGGTCTATCCCACATAGCTTTCCCCTTGACTATAGCAACCAGATTCTGAACATTGCCCTGAAACCTCTCAATAAAACAAGATGCCTTTACATATAAGGGTCTGCTGCCTGCACCATATCAGTCACAAGTATTTTGGAAGCCAAAGGCAGATCCACGTGGTCCCACCACAGATATTTATTCACAAACATATAGTCCACTGCTCTAGCCCCAATACTCAGCAGGCTCCAACTTACTGACATCTCGGTTCTATACCATTTTCATGACAACCAGTCAATCAAGGAACTGTCTGGTACACACATGATCAGCAACAGGACATCCAAAGTTTCTCCAGTGCCACCTGGTCATGGAAATTTCAAAAATTTCATGGTATTTGTATAGCCATTTTTCAAGGATGATGTTGGAGGCACTGTGGGTTTCAATTCATTCAGGAACCATTAAATGGTGAGTAAGCTCATTTCAATGAAAGCTCTGAAGAACTCTCACAGGCAAGGCTTCCCAATGAGTGCCCAAAAGTTCACATGAAGCCAGGCTCATTGAGGTCTACAATATGAGGTACATGTGTGTTTTGAGTCTCAACTATGACTTCCAAGTCTTTAGGTAAAAAAATCATGTGTTACCCTGGCTGAGATTCCCAGTGCTCGGTGGAAAGCCACCCTGGGCCTAGATCTCAGTTTCCAAGGGCTAATCTCATGTGTGGCCTCCTATAATCCCAAATCAATTCATGGCAATACTTCTCTCAAGTCAGTTCCAGAACTCAGTCTCTAAGGAGTATCAGAGCAGAGTTCAAGCCCTGGTGGACCAAGTCATCTCTTCCAACCTCCACACAAATGACCACAATTAAAACCAAAACACTCCTACATGACCCTCATCTTCTTCCATAAAGACACTCATCATAACATATGGCTGGAGGTTTCCATGAGGGGCACAGCCCAAGACAGTGTCCAAAATAAGCTCCCTTGCCCCTCATTTGCCTAAAGTCAGGGTGGCTTGGACACCCTTCTTGTGAACCAGGAGTGATCTTTAAGGGTAAAAGAAATTGAAATTAAAGTGTAAAAGTTAAAGTGTAAAAGACCGGGTTTGTAAAGTTTCTAAGATTCAAGGCCTGATTTAAAATGTAAAGGACCAGGTATTGTTAAGTTCCTATGCTACATGAAAAATCTGAAATTCCTGTTACTTGTAGGACAATTTCTGGACTGCCCAGTAAATATTCCCCCTGATTGCCTGATTGTTTAATAACCTAGGACCCTGTGTGGCTTGGCACATATGCATCGCAGGGCCTAATCTAATCAATTTGAATCTGTACCCCGCTGTAGAACTGACCTATCCCTCCTGCCTGACATGTTCCCACCAATGAATGAACTAATCATGTTTAGGATTTGTTGTTTGATTTTCCCGCAGTGTATGATGATTTGTTAAAAGATACTGTGATATATGTAAATTCTCGCCCTCCCCGAAAAAGGTACTTAAGCAATGCTCAACCTCAGCTCGGAGATCTGGGCTGCTCTCCCTTCTTGAGTGACCACGGAGCCCTAGCATACTGGATTGGATCCTCAATAAATGTCTTTTGCTGTTGCATGAGCCGTGGTCTCATACATGAACATGAATGAATTTAAGGAGTGTATAATAAGACACATATATTTCATATTTTGAATAATCTATAGAGTGCAGATTTTTCACAAAACACATACAGAGATATTAAAAAGTAGCAATATATATGCCAATCAAAATTCATCATGAAATACATATCATACACAGATCCAAAAATATTTATTTTACTTAACATGGATTTATGTGTAATGTTGTTCAACTAGGAAGCTCATGCATAGGTTGAATTTTCAGTTCCTACAGCGTTTAGGAGGAGTGATCTCTTCTCACAATTTGTATCTGCCAAGTAGGCCACCTCACAATAATGTACGTGTGGTACCAGGTAGGATTCTATTTGTGCATATAAAAATACATGTGCTGAATAGGCAACAGAGAAAGGGAGACAGGAATTCACATATTTGATACCTTTCAAAACACATGGAGAACTATATCAATTAAAAATTAACCAGATTTTTAACAACTACCCTTTATCATGCAAAAGGCAAGTCCAACTATACACCATGCCTCTTCTGAACTGCTTGTATTTCTATTCTGTTTGGGTTATTTTTCTCCATCATATTAGCATTAGTAGTCAGAGTCTAGTAGGGTATGCGTTAGTGTCATGGATTCAGTAATTCAAATGGAAATAAAGGAAAATGAATCCATTGTGTATGCAAATATGCGCTACAAAAAAACTTTCCACTCTCATTCAGAGCAATGCCTTGACATTACCTTCACCCAAGTAAGACACAATTAGAGGACAAGAGTTAGAAAATCTGTGAAAACATATCTGGAATGGAAAATGCTCAGGAGTTCACAAGCTTGGGCATTTTAGAGGAGTTTTCAAACTTAGGGGACAGGATAAACAGTCCAAATTCATGGAACTCTGCTGGCCTAAAGACTTCTTGAGAAACTGCCTCTGAGGTTGGGCACTTGAAATATATGTTGTTGTCAGGAGCTTTAGCTTCCTTTGTAGTGATACCATCAAAGATGGGTCTTCATTTATCTGACCTGGAGAACATGGTTTCTTATTTTCCAAAAGAACATGAGGCAGCAGTGCTCAATTCTTCCTTTGAAGGTAAACTGTGGCCACGGAGGGGTAAGTGTCTCCCCGTCTTGACTGTGAAGCCAATTGGCCAGTTTACAATTTTCGTGGTGTTTCTTGCTGCTGCACTGGGCTTTTGGTTTTTCCTTCATGAAATACAAGGAGTTCAACTGGGACACAGTGCTGGAGCGAGTTCTGTCACGTGTGGAGGGTCAGGGTCTACAGGAGAATTCACCAACCAGACTTCTATCCCACATAACTTGCAACATTATCCATAGCAAACTGATTCTGAACATTGTCCTGAAACCTTTACATATAACAAGATGCCTTTACAGATAAGGGTCGGCTAGCTGCACCATGTAAGCCACAAGCCATTTGGAAGTCAATGGCAGACCCAAATGGCCCCACCACAGATGTTTTATCATACACCTGCACACCACAGCTCTGGGCCCACTTCTCAGCACTCTCCAACTTACTGGCATCTCTGTTCTGCACAATTTTCATGAAATCGAGTCAGTCAAGGCACTGTCTGGTACACTCATGATCAGCAACAAGACATCCAAAGGTTCTCCAGTGCCACCTGGTCAGGGGAATTTCATGGTATTTATAGAGCCATTTTTCAAGGATGAAGTTGGAGGCACTGTGGGTTTCAATTCATTCAGGAACCATTAAATGTTGAGGAAAATCATTTCAATGAAAGCTCTAGAGATCTCTCACAGGTAAGGCTTCCCAAAGAGTGGCCAAAATACACATATATTTCATATTTTGAAAAATCTTGACAGTATATATATATATATATATATATATATATATATATATATATATATATATATATATATATATACAAACACACACAGACATTAAAAACTAGCAATATATATGCCAATCGAAATTCATCATGAAATATATATCATCCACGTATCCAAAAATATTCATTTTACTGAACATGGATTTATGTATAATGTTGTTCAACTAGGAAGCTCACCCATAGGTTGAATTTTCAGTTCCAACAGCGTTTAGGAAAAGTGAACTTTTCTAACAATTTGTATCTGCCAAGTCAGCCACCTCACAAGAATATATGTGTGATACAAGGTACAATTCTATATGTGCATATAAAAATACATGTGCTGAATAGGATACAAAGAAATGGGGGAGACAGGAATTCACATATTTGATAAGTTTAAAAATACTTGGACAACTCTTTCAACAAAAAATTGACTAGATTTAAAACTCCTTCCCTATATAATGGAAAAGTTAATTCAATGGTACACCATGCCTCCTCTGATATGTTTGTATTTCTGTTCTGTTTGGGTTATTTTTCTCCATTACGTTAGGATTAGTTGTCAGAGTCTTGTAGGGTATGGGTTAGTTTCAGGGATTCAGTATTTCGAAAGGAAAATTGGAAAATGAATCCAATGTGTATGCAAATATGTGCTACACAAAAATCTTCCGACTCTCATCCACAACAATGCCTTGACCTTAACTTCGTCCCAAGTAACACATGTAGAGGAGATGAGTAAGAAAATCTGTGAATACATATCTGGAATTTAATATGCTCAGGAGTTCACAAACTTGCATTTAGAAGGCGAGATTCCAAAAGTAAGGGACAATGTAAACACTCCAAAAACATGGAGCTCTGCTAGCCTAAAGGCTTCTGGAAAAACTGGCTCTGATGTTGGGCTCTTGAAATATATGTTGTTGTCAGGAGCTTTAGCTTTTTTTGTAGTGAGACCATAAAAGCTGGGTCTGCATCTATGTGACCTGGAGGAGATGCTTTCTTATTTACCAATGATCATGAGGCAGCATTGCTGAATTCTCTCTTTCGGGGTCAACTGTGGCCACTTGGGGCTAAGTGTCTCCTCATGTGGACTGTGAAGCCATTTGATCATCCTCCAATTTTTGTGATATTTTTTGCTGCTACACTGGGAGTTCAGTATTTGCTTCACGAAATACAAGGAGTTCACCTGGGACACAGTGCTGGAGGGAGTTCTGTCACGTGTGGTGGGACAGGGTCTGCAGGAGAATGCACAAACCAGGCTTCTGTCCAACATAGCTTGACCCCTTGACCATAGGAACCTGATTCTGAACATTGCCCTGAAACTTACCCATATAACAAGAATCATTTACATATAAGGGTCTGCTGGCTGCACCATGTCAGTCACAAGCCATTTGGAAGCCATTGGGAAATCCACATGGAAGCACCACAGATGTTTTATCTCACACATGCCCACCTTTGCTCTAGGCGCACTATTCAGCAGGCTCCAACTTACTGGAATCTCTGTTCTACACCATTTTCGTGAAACCCAGCCAATCAAGGCACTGTCTGGTACACTCATGATCACCAACAGGATATCCAATGGTTCTCCATTGCCTCCTGGATATGGGAATTTCAAAAATTTCATGGTATTTATCGAGCCCATCTTTCAAGGTTGAAGCTGGAGGCACTGAGTGTTTCATTTAATTCGGTAACCATTAAATGGTGAAGAAGCTCATTTCAAAGAAAGATCTGGAGAACTCTAACTGCCAAGACTTCCCAAAGAGTGGCCAAAAGGCCACCTGAAGCCAGGCCCATTGAGGTCTACAATGTGAAGTGCATTTGTGTTTTGACTCTCAACTATTGCTGCCAAGTGTTTCAGAATAAAATTATGTGATACCTTGGCTGAGATTCCCAGTGCTCTGTGGAAAGCCACACTGGGAATAGATCTCAGTTTCCAATGGTGACTCTCATGTGTGGCCTCCTAATATCCCAACACAATTCATGGCAATACTTCTTTGAGGTCAGTTCCAGGACTCAGTCTCTATAGGGTATCACACCAGAGTTCAAGCCCAGGTGGACCCAGTCATCGCTTCCAACTTCCACACAAATAACCACAATTAAAACCAAAACACTCCCACATGGCCCTCATCTTCTTCCATATAGACACTCCTCATAACCTCTGGCTGGATGTTTCCATGAGGGGCGCAGCCCAACACAGAGTCCAAATAACCTCGCTTGCCCGTCATTTTCCTAAAGGCAGGATGGCCTGTACACCCTTCCTGTGAACCACAAGGGATCAAAAATGCCTTCCTTTAATACTGCTCTGCTTCTCCAATTTGAGGCCTACTGACTGTCAGGTATAGATTCTTTATGTGATTTGGAGTCATGAGAAAACACAAGCATGTATGGGATAGCCTTTGCAGGGCTTAGAAGAACTCATTTGATTCAAAGGATCTCTATTCTCACTTGATGGTGGTCAGGAACCTAAGAGAGGAAGGCGAGAGACTTCATCAACAATTACTGATCTTTTTCCCATTTTGGTTTTGGATGCACACATGGGATCATTCTTTAGATGCATCAGGTGCTGAGAACCTAAGCCACAGCCTCACACAGGGCCAAGAGACTGATTCCGACACATCCATTTCCAAAGAAATTAACAAAGAGCCACAGGTGATGCCCATTTATTTCCATTTTAAAACTGTTTTCTTCAGGCTTCACAAAGCGGTGTCTTGAGGCCAAGACCTTCCTCACATTCAGGGGAAGAGAAGAATTGGTTAGCAAAAAACCCAAAGCAGAGTTTCTCCACTGAGGCTTTCCTGGTCACACTGATATCTGAGTTTTTTGAGATGCTAGCCATTCCCTTTAGCTATCCATTACATGGCCTTGTCACAGAGCTTGGAGGTGGTACATATCTTGGACACAAAACCATGAGCCTATTCTGGAGAGTGGCCAGAATCAGGAAGAAAACAGGAACTTAGGAAATTAGTAGGTGTTGCCCATCCATAAGGGAAGCCACAGTCCATTCATCAATTGGGCAGAATGAATGCTGGGTAGGTTTCTACTAAACAGGACACATCCATTGATGAATTCTCTTTTCAAATGTCTACAACAACAGACACAGTGGGATACACAGACATAGAAACACTCACTTTGTGAAACGACTTACTAGGAACAGTCCACTCCAAACCAAACAAACCGCCTTTTTTACCTATTCTCAGAAAATGAGACAAAACCACAAACTCACACCCACACCCACAAAGGCACCTCCTTCCCCCAAAGAGGTCTGTGACTATCCGGAGTGTCCTCTGACTTGTGAGCCTTATTATGTTCCCTGAAATGTTCTGTCCTGTCTCAGATCTGGTCTTTTTGGCCAAATCTGTGAAGTCGTCAGGAGCCAGCTGTGAGCAACTTCCTGCTTTCTCAGGAAAGACCCCTCTTCTGAGCTCTCCTGAAATTTGGCCATTCTCACATCAGTAGGTACCAAGAAAGACTGACTCTGTTCTTGGTAAATCCAAATAAGTGAGCCCACTGGGAATGGTACTGGGACTGCCTCTGGTAGCCTGGCTTCCTGGATCCCAAGTTCAGAGAGTTCTATCACCAAAGAAGTGAGGAAGGTCACCTCCTTTGTGAACTGAATTAGGTCACTGCTTTGGAAACCACTTTGTCCTAAAATTTGCTTCCAAGGTTCCCATGAGATGGAGGCTGCCCCTATTTCCTGTGATACGTTCACAACTGAGGATTGTATATCAACCATAGGCAGCCGGGAACAGCTGTCTACACTGGACTGGTTTGGTCCATCTTCTCTACATTAAGAAGAGTGAGGCTTATTCTGACACATCCCTTCATCCTGACCGGGTTGTTTGCCATGGAAGATGACTTTTGCTCTCTCAGGTCCTTCATAGCTGCCTACATCTTCTCCAGGGATCATTTCTGCATGGAACTTTGAGGTTCTCAGCAGGTGGAAGATCCCCTACACTCCTGTATTGGAAGACTAATTCTGTCCCTCCTCTTCTGTAAAGTTAGATTGAGGAAACATTGTATGGTTAAGGTTAATAACAGCTTCCATTTGGGTTAGGAATCATTCTCTTGGATGAATAATGGTATTGGAATTTTGCTATATTTTCAAGAATATATAGGTGAAATATAAGTATGAAAAAAGAAATCTAGGTAATTTTTGAAGCACAGAAGGGAATTGGCCCCACTATTGGGATTCTTAGCTTTGAATTATGTTCTGCACAGGTGTCTCAGATTAATTGATATACAATGGCATAGGACCTTGTCTTTTGGATGATTGAATGTCGAAGAGAAAATCCAGTCCAAAAGGGATAGTTGGTGGATTAGGAAGATATTTGGTAGATTTAGAATGAAGAGTGTGTATAGCATTTGGACCAAAAGATCTTTAGCAATAGGGTTTTGGGTAGAGAGTGAAAGTAAATGTCAGCACATGTGAAGAGTCAGTCATAATGATGAACTGGGGAAAAAATACAGGAAATCAGATTTCAATAGAGACATTAGGAAATCAGGCAAAGTATAAAGTGAGTGATAGGATTAGACATTTTCAACAGGGTTGAGGTTGAATATGTAATTTCAGGAAGAAACAAATATGTAGTCACCAATAGGATTCACTTTTGAGAGCATTAGGCAACCTGGACATGGATTTTTTTTTAATCCATGCTCACTTTCCATTTAGGATTTGGTACAATCATAAGTGTGACCTTGCTTTTTGTTTCCTCAATATTACTGTGATTAATGTATATATAGATCAGGTGACATGAGTATTTCTTCCACCATTTCTGGGAGCAATATTTTGAAGACATATAATTTAGTATTGTGGGTACAAATAGGTATACTCTGTGTTATATGAATATAAAGATAATGCATGAATAGACCATACTGTGAATAAATAATATAACTGGTTCCAAATTTAAATAATGGATTGAATTGATATCTGAATATATATTGGAAATCTTATATTGATATTCATACAATCATTCCAACCAGTTATACATCTAATGGTAATATCACTGTTATGGTTTATCATGAAGTGTGTGTGAGCTTTGCTTCTAAAATGATTATGGAAATTGAAAATAATGTGCTTGGAAAGAAGTCTCATTAAAAGAGCAGTCAAGAAACCTGGGGGAATACATATGTTCTGAAGCAGGAAGTAATTGAAAGTGAAAAAAATGCCTATAAATTTGTGAATTTGTGAATGAAATATGTATTCTATTATGTGCAAAAACTGAAGAAATATTAATGTACCAGTTTTGAATAAAAATGAACGTCAAAATACATATCATGTCCCATAGGAATCTACTTGCATTGACGTTAAACTGAGTCATTTACTTTAGCAATTTTAGGATTTGTATGCACCATTCACTGAAGTTAGTTTTCAGTATTAGGAAACAAATATGTATTTCAGGTGGATTAATATTTCTGAGAACATTCTTATGAAAAGTTGAATATAAATCCACATTCATGAACATCAATGAATTTAGGGAGTATATAATAAGACACATACATTTCATATTTTGAAAAATCTGGAGAGTTTATACATATATATGCACACACACACACACACACACACACACACGTATACATTAAAAAGTAGCAATATATATGCCAATCGAAATACATCATGAATTATACATGATCCACAAATCCAAAAATCTTCATTTTTCTGAGCATCGATTTATGTATAATGTTGTTCAACTAGGGAGCTCACCCATAGTTTGAATTGTAAGTTCCAACAGCATTTAGGAGGAGTGATCCCTTCTCACAATTTGTATTTGCAAAGTCAGCAACCTCACAAGTATGTACATGTGATACCAGGTAGGATTCTATATGTGAATATAAAAATGCATGTGCTGAATAGGGTACAGAGAAATGGAGACAGGAATTCTCATATTTGTTAACTTTAGAAACACATGGAGAAGGGAGGGGCAGAGCCGCCAACCGCGCCTGTAAGGTAGGTGGACCTGCAAGCGACCCGTAGAACAGGCCTAGCGGCCCGCCATCATGAAAGACACATCACCCTGGTTGGGGGTTGGGCAGAGCCACTGCACGCCTACAAGGAACGCGGACATGTGACCCACAGGCAGAACAGGCCCAGACACCCGCGGAGGGACAGAGACACCCCTTGTGACTTCAAGATAGGTGAACCTGCGACCCACCAGCTGAAGCGGCCCAGCTGCCTTCAGAGGGGCAGAGCCGGCCCCCGCGCCTGCGAAGTAGGTGGACCTGCGAACACCTACAGACCAGGTGCTAGGCCCCGCCAGGGTGCTAGACACATAACCAGGTTTGGGGAGGGGCCGAGCCGCTGCCCGTGCCTGCAAAGCAGGTAGACCTCTCACACAGAGGCAGAACAGACCCAGCGACCTACCAGCGTGGTAGACACATCGCCCCGGTTTGGGGGAGGGCAGAGATGCCACTAACGCCTGCAATGTAGACAGCCCTGCAACCCACAGACAGAAGAGGCCCAGCAGAGCGCGGAGGGGCAGAGCCGACGCCTGTGCCTGCAAGGTAGCTGGACCTGTTACCCACTGGCTGAACAGGACCAGCACCCGCAGAGGGGTAGATCAACTGCCCGCTCCTGCAAGGTAGGCGGACCAGCTACCAAGAGGCAGAACAGGCCCAGCGGCGTGCTGGTGTGGTAGGCACATTGCCCCAATTGGAGGAGGGGCAGAGCCGCTGCTTACGCCTGTGAGGGAGACTTTTCAAGAATACAATTGCAATATAAACATTTAGGGATAAAATTCAATAACACAAAAGTTTCACCAAGCCGAAAAAAACGTGAACAGTAGGGAAAGACAAGGAAAGAAAGGACCATAAGCAACGCAGGTCAACTCAACATTAGAAGAGGTAATATCTGCAGCACAAGGAATGTCAGATAAAGAATCAGGATATACTTGCTTCACATGATCTGAAGTCTCCAGGGAGACATTAGACAGCAAAATCAGACAATGAAAGATCACTTTGACAATGAATTACATAAACAAATCCAAGAAGCAAAAGATCAACTATACAGGGAGATAGAGGTTATAAAAAACACACAAACAGAAATCATAGAAATGCAGGAAGCAATAAACCAACTTAAAAACTCAATTGAGAATACTACCAGCAGAATAGATCACTTAGAAGATAGAACATCAGACAATGAAGAGAAAGTATTTCAACTTGAAAAGAACATTGAAAGCTCAGCAAGACTGTTAAGAAACCATGAGCAGAACATCCAAGAAATATGGGATAACATGAAGAGACCAAACTAAAGAGTAATTGGGATACAGGAAGGTATACAGGTCCAAACCACAGGATTGAGCAATCTATTCAATGAAATAATATGAGAAAACTTTCCAGACATGAAGAATGAGACAGAATCCCAAATCCTAGAAGCCTACAGGACGCCAAATGTGCAAAATCATAAGAGATAAACATCGAGACATATTATAATGAAGATGCCAAACATGCAGAATAAAGAGAGAATTTTAAAAGCTACAAGAGAAAGGAAGCAGATTACATTTAGGGGTAAACCAATCAGGATAACAGCTGATCTTTCAACACAGACTCTGAAAGCTAGAAGATCCTGGAATAACATTTTTCAATCACTGAAAGAAATTGGGTTCCAACCAAGAATTGTGTATCCAGCGATTTTAAGCTTCAGGATGGAAGATGAAATTAAAACCTTCCATGATAAACAAAAGTTAAAAGAATTTGCAGCTAGAAAACCATCTCTTCAAAAGATCCTTGGCAAAACATTATAGGAAGACGAAATAGAAAATAACAATGAAAACCAACAGTGGGAGGTAGTACAGTAAAGGGGCGAAAAATAATCAAAGAGAAAAACAAACCATGTTTAGTAACATAAATAAACAAATATGGCTGGAAGAACAACCCATATTTCAAAAATAACCCTAAATGTTAATGCCTTAAACTCACCAATTAAGAGACACAGGCTAGTAGAATGGATCACGAAAGAAGACCCAAAAATTTTCTGCCTACAGGAGACACATTTGATAGGAAAAGACATATATAGACTAAAGGTGAAAGGTTGGGAGACATCATATCACTCATATTGACTTCAGAAACAAGCAGAAGTGTCCATACTCATATCAAATAAAATAGATTTCAAGACAAAGTTAATCAAAAGGGATAAAGAGGGACACTACATATTGCTCAAGGGAACCATACACCAACAAGACATAACAATCATAAATATATGTGCCCCAAACAATGGTTCAGCTATGTTAATCAAACAAACTCTTCTCAAGTTCAAGAGTCTGGTAGACCACCATACAATAATCATGGGAGATATCAACACACCTCTCTCACTACTGGACAGATATTCCAAACAAAAGTTGAATTAGGAAACTATAGAACTCAATAACACAATTAATAACCTAGACTTAATTAACATATATAGAATATACCACCCAACATCAAGCAGTTACACTGTTTTCTCAGCAGCACATGGATACCTCTCAAAAATAGATCATATATTATGTCACAGAACAACTCTTAGACAATATAAAGGAGTATAGATAATACCAGGCATCTTATCTGATCGTAATGGAATGAAATTGAAAATCAACAATAAAAGAAGGAAGGAAAATTCATGCATCACTTGGAGAATGAACAATACGTACTGAATGATCAATGGGTTATTGAAGACATCAAGGAGAAAAATAAAAAAAAATTCTTAGACATAAATGAAAAAGACAGACAGAACATATCAGAATCTATGGGACACATTGAAAGCAGTTCTAAGTGGAAAATTCATTGCTTGGAGTTCTTTCCTTAAAAAAAGAAAAAAAAAACAACAACAAATAAATGATCTCATAGTTCATTTCAAAATCCTAGAAAAAGAAGAACAAAACAACAGAAAAAGAAGTAGAAGGCAAGAAATAATTAAAATCAGAGCTGAAATTAATGAAATCGAAACAAAAGAAACAATTGAAAAAATTGAAAATACTAAAAGTTGAAAAATTAATAAAATCGACAGACTCTTAGCCATGTTAATGAAGAGAAGAAGAGAGGGAACTCAAATTACTATCATAAGGGATGAAAAAGGCAATATCACAACAGACACTTCTGAAATACAGAAGATAATCAGAAATTATATTAGAAGATAGTGAAGGCATCAATAAATTTCTTAAGTCATATGATCTGCCCAGATTGAGTCAGGAGGATATAGACAACCTAAGCAGACCAATATCAATTGAGAAAATAGAAGAAACCATCCAAAGACTACCAACTAAGAAAAGCCCAGGACCGAATGGGTATACAGCAGAGGAGGCCAATATCACCCTGATTCCTAAACCAGACAAAGACCCATCAAAGAAACAAATGTACAGACCAATCTCTCTAATGAACCTAGATGCAAAAATCCTCAATAAAATTCTGCCGAATCAGATACAGAAACATATTTAAAAAATTGCGCAACATGATCAAGTAGGATTCATTCCTGGGATACAAGGCTGGTTCAATATACGGAAATCAATAAATGTTATTCACCACATCAATAGACTTAAAAATAAGAACCATATGATCACCCCAATAGATGCAGAAAAAGCATTCAATAAAGTACAGCATCCCTTTATGTTTAAAACTCTAGAAAAACTGGGATAACAGGAACATACCTCAATATTGTAAAAGCAATCTATGGTAAGCCTCAGGCTAGTATCATTCTGAATTGAGAAAAAATTGAAGGCATTCCCTCTAAAATCTGGAACAAGACAGGGATGCACTCTCTCACGATTTCTGTTCAACATAGTTCTTGAACACTGGCCAGAGCAATTAGACAAATGAAAGAAATTAAAGGCATAAAAATAGGAAAAGAAGAACTTAAATTATCACTATTTGCAGATGACATGATTCTATACCTAGTAGACCCAAAAGGGTCTACAAGAAACTATTAGAGATAATAAATGAATTCAGCAAAGTGGCATGATATAAAATCAACAATCATAAATCAAAAGCATTCCTGAATATCAGCAACAAATCCTCTGAAACGAAAATGAGGACAACCACTCCATTGAGAGTATCCTCAAAAAAAATAAAATAAAATATTTGGTTATCAACGTAACAAAAGATGTGAAAGACTTACACAATGAAAACTACAGAACCCTAAAGAGAGAAATAGAAGAAGATCTTACAAGATGGAAAAATATACCCTGTTCATGGATAGGCAGAATTAACATCATCAAAATGGCGATATTACCAAAAGTTCTCTATAGGTTTAATGCAATGCCAATCAAAATCCCAACGGCATTTCCTGTAGAAATAGATAAAACAATTATGAAATTCATATGGAATAATACAAGACCCAGTATAGCAAAGACAACTCTAAGCAGGAAGTGTGAATCAGGCGGTATAGCGATACATGTCCTCAAACTATACTACGGAGCAATAGTAACAAAAAGAGCATGGTACTGGTACCAAAACTGGCGGGTGGACCAATGGTACAGAATATAGGACACAGAAATCAATCCACAAAATTACAGCAATCTTATATTTGATAAAGGAGCTAAAAGCATAAACTGAAGGAAGGATAGCATCTTCAACAAATGGTGCTGGAAAAACTGGAATTACATATGTAAGAAAATGAAACTGAATCCCTTTCTCTCGCCATGGACAAAAGTTAACTCAAAATGGATCAAGGAGCTTGATATCAAATCAGCGACACGGCATCTGATAGAAGAAAACTTTGGCTATGTTCTACATACTGTGGGGTCGGGCTCCAAATTCCTCAATAGGACACCCATAGCATAAGAGTTAATAATTAGAATCTACAAACAGGACTTACTCAAACTAAATAGATTTTTCTCAGAAAAAGAAACAATAAGAGAGGTAAAAAGGGAGCCTACATCCTGGGAACAAATCTTTACTCCTCACACTTCAGATAGAGCCCTAATATCCAGAGTTATACAAAGAACTCAAAAAATTAAACAATAAGCAAATGAATTACCCAATCAACAAATGGGCCAAGGACCTGAACAGACACTTCTCAGAGGAGGACATACAATCAATCAATAAGTACATCAAAAAATTCTCACCATCTCGAGCATTCAGAGAAATGCAAAACAAACCCACCCTAAGATACCATCTCACTGCAGTAAGCTTGGCAGCCATTATGAAGTCAAACGACAACAAGTGCTGGCGAGGATGTGGGAAAAAGGGTACACCTGTACATTGCTGGTGGGACTGCAAATTGGTGCAGCAAATTTGGAAAGCAGTATGGAGATTTCTTGGAAACTTGGGAATGGAACCGCCATTTGACCCAGCAATTCCCCTTCTCGGTCTAATCCCTATAGACCCAAAAAGTGCATGCTACAGGGACACTGATAAATCTATATTCATAGCAGCACAATTCACAATAGGAAGACTGTGGAACCAACCTAGATGCCCTTCAATAGATGAATGGATTAAAAAAATGTGGCATTTATATACAATGGAGTATTACTCTGCATTAAAAAATGACAAAATCATACAATTTGCAGAGAAATGGATGGCATTAGAACGTATTATGCAACGTGAAGATAGCCAATCACTAAAAAACAAATGCCAAATGTTTTCTTTGATATAAGGAGAGTAACTAAGAACAGAGTTGGGAGGAAGTGCATGAGAAGATGATTAATATTAAACAGGGGTGAGAGGTGGGAGGGAAAAGGAAAGAGAAGGAAAATTACATAGAAATGGAAGGAAACCCTCATGGTTATACAAAATTAAATACAAGATGAAGTGAGGTGAAAGGGGACAAAAACAAGTGGAAGAAATGAATTACAATAGATGGGTTAGAGAGAGAGGATTGGAGGGGAGGGGATGGGAGATAGTAGAGGACAGGAAAGGCAGCAGAATACAACAGACACTAGTATAGAAATATGTAAAATAGTGGATGTGTAACTGATGAGATACTGCAATCTGTATACGAAGAAAAATGGAAGTTCATAACCTAATGAATCAAAGTGTGAAATATGACATGTCAAGAACTATGTAATGTTTTGTAGAACCAACAATAAATATTAAAGGAAAAAAAACACATGGAGAACTATTTCAATGAAAAATTGACTAGGTTTATAACACCTACACTTTATCATGCAAAAGGCAAGTCCAACTATACACCATGCCTCTTCAGAAGTGCTTGTATTTCTATTCTGTTTGGGTTATTTTTCTTCATCATATTAGGATTAGTAGTCAGAGTTTGGTAGGGTATGCGTTAGTGTCAGGGATTCAGTCTTTGGAATGGAAAATTGGAAAATGAATCCAATGTGTATGCAAATATGTGCTACACAAAAATCTTCCCACTCTCATCCAGAACAATGCCTTGACGTTACCTTCACGCCAAATAAGAAACAATTAGAGGAGAAGAGTTAGAAAATCTGTAAATACATATCTGGAATGGAAAATATTCAGGAGTTCACAAACTTGGAGGTGGTAGAGGAGTATCCCAAAGTAAGGGACAGGGTAAACACTCCACAAACATGGAGGTCTGCTGGCCTAAAGACTTCTAGAGAAACTGCCTCTGAGGATGGGCACTTGAAATATATGTTGTCAGTAGCTTTAGCTTCCTTTGTAGTGAGATCATCAAAGCTGGGTCTGCATCTATGTGACCTGGAGGACATTCTTTCTTGCTTTCCAATACACATGAGGCAGCAGTGCTGAATTCTCTCTTCGTATGTAAACTGTGGCCACTGGGGTTTAAGTGTCTCCCTGTGTGGACTGTGAAGCCTTTTGTTCATCCTCCATTTTCGTAGAGTTTCCTGCTGCAGCACTGAGAGTTTGGTATTTGCCTCACAAAATACAAGGAGTTCAACTGGAACACAGTCCTGGAGGGAGTTCTGTCATTTGTGGTTTTTCAGGGTCTACAAGAGAATGCACCAACCAGGCTTCATTCCCACATAACTTGCCCCCTTCTCCATAGCAACCTGATTCTGCACATTGCCCTGAAAACTATCCATTTAACAAGACACCTTTACATATAAGTGTCTGGTCACTGCACCGTGTCAGTGACAAACCATTTGGAAATCAATGGCAAAACCACATGGCGCAACCACAGATGATTTATCACACACCTGCACACCACAGCTCAGGGCCCACTACTCAGGAGGGTCCAACTTAATGGCATCTCTGTTCTACACCATTTTCATAAATCCCAGTCAATCAAGGCACTGTCTGGTACACTCATGATCAGCAAGAGGTGCTGACAATTTAAGCCACAGCCTCACACAGGGCCCAGAGTCTGATTCAGACATAACCATTTCCAAAACAATTCATCAAAGAGGCACAGGTGATGCCCATTCATTTCCATTTGAAAATTGTTTTCTTCTGGCTTTATAAAGGGGTGGCCTGAGGCAAAGAGGTTCCTGACATTCAGGGCAACAGAACAATAGTTAAGCAAAAGGCCCTAAGCCAGGTTTCACCATAGAGACTTTCCTGATCACACCAATATCTGAGTTTTCTGGTGTGCTCACCATTCCTTTCAGCTAACTAGTACATGGCCATGTCACAGAGCTTGGAGGTGGTACATATCTTGTACAAAAAACCATGAGCCTTTCTGGAGAGTTGAAAGAATTCAGGAAGAATTCAAGAACTTAGGATGATACTAGGTGTTGCCCATGGATAAGTCAAGCCTCAGTCCATTCATTAATTGGGCAGGATGAATGCTGTGAAGCTTTCAACTAGACAGGACACACCCATTGAGCCATTTTCTTTTCTAATATCTACAACTAAGGACACAGTGGGATACACAGACATAGAAACAGTCTCCTTGTCAGATGACTTACTAGAAACAGTCCACTCCAAACCAAACAAACCTCCATTTTTACCTATTCTCAGAATATGAGACAAATCCACAAACTGACATCCACACACACAAAGTCACCTCCTTCCCCAAGTATGTCTGTGACTATCCGGAGTGTCCTCTGACTAGTAGGCCATAGAATGTTCCCCAGAAATGGCCGGTCCTGTGTCAGATCTGGTCTCCTTGGCCAATTCTGTGAAGTTTTCAGGAGGCAGTGGTGAGCCATTTCCTGCCCTCTCAGGAAAGGACCCTCTTCAAAGCTTTCTTGGCATTTGGCCACCCTCACATCAGTAGGTACCAAGAAAGACTGACTCTTTACTTGGTAAATCCAAACAAGTGAGCCCACTTGGACTGGGACTGGTACTGGCTCTTGGTGCCTGGCTTCCTGGATCACAAAATTCAGAGAGTTCCATCATGAAAAAAGTGAGGTGAGGTCACTTTCTTCAGAAAATGAATGAGGCCACTGTCTTGGCGACCACTTTGTCCTAACAGTTGCTTCCTAGTGTCTCAGGAAAAGGAGGCTGCCTCTATTTCCTGTGACACTTTCACAAGTTAGAATGGTATAGAAACATAGGCACCTGGGAACAGCTCTCCACACATGCCTGGTTTCATACATCTTCCCTACATTAAGAAGAGATAGGATGATTCAGACACATCCTTTCATCCTGATCGGGTTGTTTGCAAAGGAAGATGACTTTTGCTGTCTCAGGTCCTTCATAGCTGCCTACGTCTTCTCCAGGGATCATTTCTGCATGGATTTTGAGGTACTCAGCAGGTGGAAGATCTCCTAACTTCCTGTATTGTAATACTAACTTTGTCCCTGCTCTTCTGTAAAGTGAGATTGAGTGAACAATCTCAGTTTACAGAATGGTTAGGGTTAATAGCATGTTCGATTTGGGTTATGAATCATTTTGCTGGATGAATAATGATATTGGGAACCTGTGATATTTAAAAGAACATGGAGGTGAAATATAAGTATGAAAACAGAAATCTAGGCAATATTTGAAGCCCAGAAGGACTTTGGGCCCTTAATTGGGATACTTAGCTTAAATTATGTTCTGTGTGACCTTTGCATTTTGTGTCCAGAATATTAGTGTGATAATATGTATATGTAGCTAAGGTGACATGAGTATTTCTTTCACCATTTCTGTGAGCAATATTTTGAAAACTTATAAATTAGTACTGGGGATACTATTAGGTTTACCCTGTTTTGATGAATATAGAGATGATGCATTAATAGACCATACTGTGAATAAATTATATAACTGTTTCCAAATTTAAATAATGGATTGTATTGATATCTGAAAATATATAGAAAATCTTATATTGATATACATACATTCATTTCAACCAGTTATATATCTAATTGTAATGTTAGGGTTATCATTTATCATGAATAGTGTGTGAGTTTTGGCTCAAAAATGATTATGGAATCGAAAATAATATGTTTAGAAAGAAGTCTAGTAAAAAGACCAGTCAAGAAACATGGAGGAACATATGTCTTCCTAAGGAGGAAGTGATTGAAAGTGAACCAAATGTTTATAAATTTGTGAACTTGTGAATGAAAGGAAATATCTTATGATGTCCATGAACTGAAGAAATAATAACGTACCAGGTTTGAATAAAAATGAACTTTAACAAACACAATAGAGACATTAGGAATTCTGGCAAAGTATAGTTCGCAGTGAAAGGTTAATAAAATAAGTACTTGTCACTTCCTGTTTTTCTGTATGCTTAACAAAACACTTTTGAAATATTGAGAACTGTTTGCTAATCTTATTCCCAGAATGTGCTGTCCCCAATTGACAAACTGCAAAATGTACTCCCTCAACGGGTTGCACGCAAACCGCTCACTCGCCCGGACCCATCAATAAACTTACCCCCCTGCCCTGTCCAAGGAAAATATATAAGCTCTGCTTAAGCTGTTCTCTGGGCTCTCTGCTCTATTCAAGTGAGCTCTGAGCCCCAGCATGCTGGACCCCCAATAAACCCTTTGCTTTTGCATGAGACAGTCTCTTGGTGGTCTCTTCCCCCGATTGTCACCGGACCTTTACATATGGAGGTTCCACTGAGATCCGGCAGCGGTGGACAAGAGACCCCAACGAACTCCTCTCAGAGTAAGTAAGGTGCCTCTTTCTGGTCAGGTTTCAGGTCAGGGCTTGGCAAAATGGATGTCAATGAAGAGCGTGAGCTCTCTCCAACGATGGCTGACAGTCATGTCACAGAGCCACAGGCCAAGTCCCTGGGTGACGTCATAGAGGACTCAGAAAATTGAGGAACAATAGTCTCCATGACTCAGTGATATTTTGTTTCAGATTCGTTATTGCCAACCGATCGGGTACTGCCAACTACTAAGTCCTGGTCTCAGTGTTGGACTTCCATATCCTGTCTTTATTGTCTTGTCTTGTCTGTGTCGTGTGTTGTTGCTTTTACTGTTTGTGTATCTTTCATTATGGGACAGAGCACTTCAATGCCTCTGTCTCTGACCCTTGATCACTGCACCAAAGTTTGCTTAAGGGATCAGAATCTTTCTTTTTTAGTAAAACGCTGGACCTGGCAGACTCTCTGTGCCTCAGAATGGCTCACCATTGGATTTGGATGGACCCTAGAAGGATCTTTCTACTTCCCACTAATTTAAAAAGTCAGAGATATTGTCTTTCAGCCAGGACCACACAGATACCTGTGAAGACAGATGGCCACTGCCTACCAACCCGGGGACGAGGGGAATCAACATCAATATCAAGAAAGAGACTTGTCTACATTAGACGACATCAGGTGTCATCCATGGAACCCCGCTGAAAGGGACCATAGAAGGTGCTACTTATAACACCTACAGAAGTAAAGGTAGACAGAATCACTTCCTGGATCCATACCTCTCATCTCAAGCCTGTGCCCTGTCCAGACTCTGGCTGGAAACTGTAAAAGACAGGTAACCCTTTCAAATTGTGTATTTGCCTTGTCAATAAGGCTATAGACTCTCCCCTTGACCACCAGTAGTCCTAACCCTCATCAGCCCATTCAGCAGCAATGGCTGATCACAAATCTTACTGGACAAGAAGTATGGTCTATCTCGCATACCGCCCACTTAAGGACATGGTCGCCATCTCTCCACAGAGACATTTGTCAGCTGGCTATAGGTCTTTTCCATTTTGATATCCCTGATGAAGTGGATCCCACTAAAATTCCATTAAATCCCTTCTCTACCATAGATAATGGAAACAAATATTATGGATGTAGGGACACGCGAGCCAGATGCAGTTTGGCTAGCCTAGATTACTATGTTTGCCTGGCGGACTATCAAAGCCACAAACAGTCACGGCTTTGTTGGGGGGAAGCCGACTTCTTCTGTAAGTCATGGGGATGTGAGCATTCAGGGACTGCTTGATGGAACCCAAACTCCTCATCAAATTCTGTACACAGCATTGGTCATATCCAATTAGATATCCAAAATTGATAGCCCCCAGAGGGGTCTCTAGATCCTCAAATTCTGCGTGACCTTTTTAACTTTTGCAAGTGCTCAAAAGTGTGAAAGGAGATTCCCCTATGTGGAGGCCTTTTCCCTCCTTTTCTCACATCCTGAACTATGCTTCTCCAATAGATCCTCACCCTCAGCCATCTGCTCCATACTCTCTGCTCTTACTCTCACCTAAGCAACCTGATTTCTCCCCTCCAATTACTAGATCAAAAACCCAAACCTCCGCCCATTCTATGACCATTGCCCCCTTGTTAAGGTAGCAGGTACTGAGGTACACCTTAACCCACTCACTCCTCTCTTCTCTTGTCATTGCCTGCACCAGGTCCCACCAGGTCCTCTTACTAGCTAACACAAAGCTCAAACCAGCTGAGGAGAGCCCTCAGATCCTTATCGAAGATGTAATGTAAATGGCCTTTAAAGTTGCTTTGTCATCACTGAAAACAGGTTACTAAGTATTTAAAGTCCCTCACAGGCTTTTGGGGATACTATCTCCCATCTTACCCTCTGCTCTACCTGTTGTACTGCTCAAGATTTGTTCCTAGAAAAATCCAAAACCCCTTTCCCATTATTCTTTTACATCTCTCCTACCTCATTCTCAGATCCACGGAGCTGCTCACAGCCACGCCTTCCCCGTCTTCCCCCTCTGTACCAGGCCCACAGAAATGTCTTAACTGACCTTCTCCAGAAATCTTCAACATAGCTGAATTTAGGACTTTCAGAAAAAGAGTCCCTATAAAAAATTTCTAAGTACATAAACTTCCTCTTTTCGTGTTGCCCTATTCTACTTGGCCACTGGCTAAAAAAATCAGCAATCCTAAGCTAGACACCACCTTACTAGTTTTTCACAAAATATGTGAACAAGGCCTTGGCCTTGAGCTGAGGCTTCACAGAGATGGCTACATTTGTAACATAAAGAAGTTACCAACTGGCCTCCATGGTAACAGTTGGGAGGGGGAAAAAATAAAGGGAATATAATGCTCTCCCTCACCCAGGTGTCCTTGAAAAGTTAACTTTCCCACAACAGAGGAAAAAAACAGAATACAAACTGCTTTTTGTGAACTGCTTAAGACTGTGAACTTCTGAGCCCCTTCCCTTATATGTTGGGTACAAAATTCTGAAAGTACCTAAACTTGGGGTTCCGGGGATTTAATTGATTACAACAGAAGTAATGTCCTCTGAATCTGGTTGCAAACAAATAGGACTGTTTTCCTGTCTTTGGTACTATCTTAGGTGCCTTGCCTTGTCCGTCCCTACAACAGTATAATTCTATATACTTAAAACATTGTTTATGTTTTCATGAAGTGGTCAACAGATGTGATTAATTGTGTAGTTGTGCAAATGTTTCCCAGAGTGCTCTATCAACACAGGTTCATTTGAAGATCAAATAGGGGGGGCATAAAACCTAGTTCCACTGGGAACATATGTCACTCACTTTTGCGATCCTATTAGGAATACATGTTGCTGCAAGTGTGGGCACAAGAACCACTGCCTTGGTCCATGGGACAAAACAAATGACCCAAATAGAAGCAGCTATAGACCAAAACTTAAAGATATTAGAAACCTCCATAACAGCATTGCAGGAATCTTTAACCTATCTCTCTCAAGTTGTTTTACAGAACAGTCGAGGATTGGAACTCCTCTTCATGTGAGAAGAGGGCCTTTGTTTTGCATTGATGGAAGAATGTTGTTTTTATGCCAACCATATTGGAGTTGTAAAAAAATCTATGAGTAAATTAAAAAGATGACTTGAAGAGCGTCATCGACAGAGAGAGACCAAAAAAGGGTGTTTTGAATCTTGGTTCACAAAGTTCCCCTGGTTAACTACGCATTTATCAACCCTGGCCGGTCCAATAATAATCCTCATATTATTGCTAACTATTAAACCCTGCTTGCTCAACCATGTAATTTATTTTCTCCAAGCTCAAATTGGACAAGTTAAACTAATGGTAATACCCCACTAGCAGACATAGAATGTGACACCCCCCAATGATCATTTTTATGATTAAAAGTAGCCAGAAAAAGAAGTGTCGAATGAAAGGTTAATAAAATATGTAGTTGTCACTTCCTGTTTTTCTGTACGCTTAACAAAACACTGTTGAAATCTTGAGAAATGTTTGCCAATCTTGTTCCCAGAATGTGCTGTCCCCAACTGTCAAACTGCAGAATGTACTCCTTCACCAGGTTGCATGCAAATTGACCACTCGCCCTGACACATCAATAAACTTCCCTCCCTGCACTCGCAAGGGAAAGTATTTAACCTCTGCTTAAGCTGTTCTCAGGGCTCTCTACTCTTTTCAAGTGAACTCTGAGCCCCAGCATGCTGGACCCCCAATAAACCCTTTGCTGTTACATGAGATAGACTCTTGGTGGTCTCCTCTTCCGACACTCGACCGACCTTTACTTGGATGATTGAATGTAGAAGAGAACATCCAGTCAAAAAGGGATAGTCAGTAGGATTAGGAATATAGTCCTTAGGTTTAGGAAGAAGAGTGAGTATAGGATTTGGACCAAAAGTTTTTTAGTAATAGGGTTTCGGTTAGAGAATGAATGTAAATGTCAGCACATGTGAAGAATGAGTCACAATGATGAACTGGGGAAAATATGTAGGAAAGCAGATATCAATAGAGACATTAGGAAATCAGGCAAAGTATAAAGTGAGTGATAGGATTAGACATTATCAACAGGGTTGAGTTTCAATATATAATCTTAGGAAGAAACAAATATGTAGTCACCAATAGGATTGACATTTGAGAGTATTAGGCAACCTGGACATGAATGTTTTTAATAATACAGGTTCACTTTCTATTTAGCCTTTGGTACAATCATAAGTGTGACTTTTGCATTTTGTGTTCCGAATATTACTGTGATAAAATGTATATGTAGATCAGGTGACATGAGTATTTCTTCCACAATTTCTGGGAGCAATATTTTGAAGACGTATAAATTGAGCACTCTAGGATATGCCAACAAACAATTCTTACACAAACTTTTACCAATGTGGTTCCAAAGGTAGAGGCGCATACGCAAGGAATGCAAAGTGAACTAATTCTAACCAAAAAAAAAGAAAAAAAAATTGATACTTTATCTTCCACTTCTTGTGCCACTCCTGTTTCAAATTACTTAGTCTTGACTGCATGTCTCCTGCAGAAATAATCAAAATCTCTGGAATACGTCTTTTGTTTGTTTTGCTTTTGCGGTGCTGCAGATAGAACCCAGGGCCTCCACATGCTTCGGAAAGCACTTGACTGCTAAACTACATCCATGCTCCCCACCCCCACTACTTTTTGTTGTTTTGAGAAAGGGTCTTAGTAGCTGGGATTTCAGGCATGCACTATTGCACCAGACTCCTGAATATATCCTGCCACTACATTTAGATGCAGAATTGGCTCAACAATAAGAAATTAAGAGGGTGTGAATAAAATAGTAATAGTGAAGAACCACTAAGAATACAGAGAAAGCACACTAAACAATACCTTTTGTTCAAATGCAATCTCTTTTAAAAGATTTTTTAAATGGATGACAATAAACTTTTGAAAAACAGACACAAATATCTTTCCTATCCTTTGCCTGAATTTCAATACTTTAAATTTTATTTTAATTACAGCTTTACTGAGATACAAATTTATATACCATGCAATCTATTGTATCACATGTGTATCTATTTTATATCCAGTATGGTTATTTCAATAAAATGACACACTAACTTTTCTGAATGAGTAGAATTACTAGTTACTACTAGGGTTCAATTCCTAGCTTTGCAAAAGCAAACAAACAAACAAACAAAGTTGGCTAACGGATCATATATTCTAATATTCCTAGCATTTTTTCAGTACAAAAAACCCACATTATCCCACAAAGGGATATGAAATAGAATTATATTTTTTCATCTGGGTATGCTAAAGACAAGTCTATTTAGAAAATCCTGTTGTTTCAAATGTTGTTGAAAATAATATAAAAATACTTTAAGAAAGACTGCAAAATAAAAAAAAAATAAATTAGTATTGGGGGTACAAAGAGGTGTACCCTGTGTCTATGAATATAGAAGTAATTCATGAATTGACAATACTGTGAATAAATAATATAACTGATTCCACTTCAAATAATGGATTGATAGAATTGATATCTGAAAATATATAAGAAATCTTATATTGATATAGAATCATTCATTCCAATGAGTTATACATCTAATGGTAATATTAGGGTTATATTCTATCATGAAAGGTGTGTGAGATCTGCTTCAAAAGTGAGAATGGAAAAGGAAAATAATGTGTTTGGAAAGAAGTCTCATGAAAAGACTAGTCAAGAAACATAGAGGAATGCATGTGTTCTGAAGTAGAAAGTGATTGAAAGTGACACAAATGCAAATAATTTTGCTAACTTGTGGATGAAATACATATCCTATGATGTGAATAAACTGAAGAAATAGTAAAGTACCAGTGTTGAATAAAAATGAACGTCAAAATGTACATCATGTCCCATAGTAATCTACTTGGATTGATGTTAAACTGGGTCAGTTACTGTAGAAATATTAGGATTTGTATGCACCATTCACTGATGTTACTTGTCAGTACTAGAAAACAAATATGTATTTCAGGTGGATGAATAATTCTGAGAATAATCTTGTGAAAAGTTTATTATAAATCCACATACATGAATATGAATGAATTTAGGGTGTGTAAAAGAAGACAGAAGTATTTCATATTTTTAAAAATTTGGAGAGTATATATATATATATATATATATATATATATATATATATATATATACACACACACACACACACACAAACAAACACATATACACAGAGACATTAAAATGTAGCAATATATATGCCAATTGAAATTGATGTAGAAATACATATCGTCCAAAGATCCAAAAATATTTAATTTACTGAACATGGATTTGTGTATAATGTTGTTCAACTAGGAAGCTCGCCCTTAGGTTAAATTTTCAGTTCCAACAGCGTTTAGGAGGAGTGATCTCTTCTCATAATTTGTATCTGCCAAGTCAGCCACCTCACAAGAATGTACATTTGATACCAGGTAGGATTCTATATGTGCATATAAAAATGCATGTGCTGAATAGGCTACAGACAAACGGAGACAGGAATTCAAATACTTGTTAAATTTAAAAACACATGGACAACTATGTCAACAAAATATTGATTAGATTTATAACTCCTACACTATATAATGCAAAAGGCAAGTTCAACTATACACCATGCCTCCTCTGAACTTCTTGGATTTCTATTCTGTTTGGGTTATTGTTCTCCATCATATTAGGATTAGTAGTCAGATTCTAGTAGGTTATGGGTTAGTGTCAGGAATTCAGTATTTCGAATGGAAAATTGGAAAATGAATCCAATGTGTATGCAAATATGTGCTACAAAAAAATCTTCCAACTCTCATCCACAACAATGCCTTGAAATTACCTTCACCCCAAATAAGACACAATTAGAAGAGAAGAGGTAGAAAATCTGTGAATATATATCTGTAGTGGAATATGCTCAGGAGTTCACAATTTTGGAGGTTGTAGAGCAGTTTCCAAAAGTAAGGGACAGGGTAAACACTCCACAAACATGGAGCTCTGTTGGCCAAAAGATTTCTTGAGAAACTGCCTCTGAGGGTGGGCACTTGAAATATATGTGTTTGACAGAAGCTTTAGCTTCCTTTCTAGTGAGACCATCAAAGCTGGGTCTGTATCTATGTGACATGAAGATCTTGGTTTCTTATTTTCCAATGATCCTGAGGCAGCAGTGCTGATTTCTCTCTTTGTATGTAAACTGTGGCCACTGGGGGCTAAGTGTCACCCCATGTGGACTCTGAAGCCATTTGTTCATCCTCCAACTTTTGTGGTGTTTCTTGCTGCTGAACTGGGACATTGGTATTTGCTTCACGAAATACAATGAGTTCAACTGGAACACAGTGCTGGAGGAAGTTCTGTCACGTGTTGTGGGTCACGTTCTGCAGGAGAATGTACCAACCAGGCTTCAATACCAGATAGCTTGTCCCCTTAACCTCAGCAACCTGATTCTTAACATTACCCTGAAACCTCTCCATATACAAGATGCCTTTACATAGAAGGGTCTGCTGGCTGCACCATGTCAGTCACAAGCCATTTGGAAGTCAATAGCAGATCCACATGGTCCCACCACAGATATTTTATCACACACTAGTGCTCTAGGTCCACTACTCAGCAGGCTCCAACTTATTGGCATCGCTGTTCTAGATAATTTTTATGAAACTCAGTCAATAAAGGCCCTGGCTAGTATACTCATGATCAGCAACAGACCATTTAAGAGTTCTCCAGTGCCACCTGTTAATGGCCTCCACAGGGCTTTGAAGAACTCATTTGACCCAAAGAATGCCTAATCTCACTTGATGGAGGTCAGGAACCTTACAGAGGAAGGCAAGAGACTTCATCCACAATTACTGATCTTTTTGCCATTTTGGTTTTGAATGCACACATGGGATCTTTCTTTAGATCCATCAGGTGCTGAAAATCTAAGCTATAGCCTCACATAGGACCAAGAGGCTGATTCAGACGCATCCCTTTCCAAAGCAATTAAGCACAGAGCCACAGTTGATGCCCATTTATTTCCATTTGAAAACTGTTTTCTTCAGGATTCACAAAGGGATGGCCTGAGGCAAAGACTTTCCTGACATTCAGGGCAACAGAACAATAGCAAAAGGCCCAAAGCAGGGTTTATCCACTGAGACTTTCCTGGACACACTGATATTAGAGTTTTCTGAGATGCTCGCCATTCCCTTCATCTATCTTGTACATGGCCATGTCACTCAGATTGGAGGTGGTACATATCTTGGACACAAAACAATGAGCCTATTCTTGAGAGTGACCAGAATTGAGGAAGAAATCAGGAACTTAGGAAGATTGCAGGTGTTGCCCATCCATAAGGCAAGGGGCAGTCCACTCCTAAATTGGGCAGGATGAATGCTGCGAAGATTTCTACTAGACAGGACACATTGATGCATTCTTTTTTCTAAGGTCTACAACCACGAACACAGTGGGTTACAAAGACATGCAAAAAATCGCCTTGTCAAACGACTTACTAGAAGCAGTCCACTCCAAACCAAACAAACCGCCTTTCCTACCTATTCTCATAAGAAGAGACTAAACCACAAAATCACACACACACCGCGCAAATGCACCTCCTTCATTCAAGTAGGTCTGTGACTATCTGGAGTATCCTCTGACTGGTGGGCCATACTATGTTCCCCCAAAAGGCCTGTCCTGTCTCAGATCTGGTCGCGGTGAACCACTACCTGCTTTCTGAGGAAAGGCCCCTCTTCAGAGCTCTCCTGGCATTTGAAATCCTCATATCAGTAGGTACCAAGGAATACTTAGTCTATCCTTGGTTTTTCCAAACAATGGAGCTCACTGGGACTGGAACTGTGACAAGGTCTTGGTATTCTCTGTCTTCCTGGAACCCAAGGTCAGGGAGTTTCTTCACCAATGAAGTGAGGTAGGTCGCTTCATTCAGGAACTGAGTGAGTTTACTGCCTTTGCAACCACTTTGTCCTAACAGGTGATTGCAAGGTTCCCATGAGGTGGAGGCTGCCCCTACTTCCCGAGACAGTTTCAACAGTTAGAATGGTATATCAACCATAGGAATCCGGGAACAGCTCTCCACACAGGCCTGGTTTGGTCCCTCTTCTCTACATTAAGAAAAGAGAGGCTGATTCAGACACAATGCTTCATCCTGAGTACGTTGTTTGCCATGGAAGATGACTTTTGCTCTCTCAGGTCCTTCATAGCTGCCTATGTCTTCTCCAGGGATCGTTTCTGCTTAAAACTTTGAGGATCTCAGCATCTGGAAGATCCCCTACATTCCTGTATTGTAAGACCAACTCTGTCGCTGCTCTTCTGTAAAGTTAGATTGAGGGAACAGTGTTTGGTTAGGCTTAATAACAGGTTCGATTTGGATTAAGAATCATTCTGAGCGATGAATAATGGTATTGGGAATGTGCGATATTTACAAGAATATTTAGGTGAAATATAAGTATGAAAACAGAAATCTAGGTAAAATTTGAAGCCCAGAAGGGCATTGGGCCTTTAATTGGGATACTTAGCTTTGACTTACGTTCTGCACAGATGTCTTAAATAAATCCATATACAATGTCATAGGACCTTGTACCTTGGATGATTGAATGTCACGAGAATATCCAGTCAAAAAGCTATAGTCGGTAGGATTAGGAAAAGTGTCGGTAGGTTTAGAAAGAATAGTGATTATAGGTTTTGGAGGAAATGTTTTTAGCAATTGGGTTTCGGTTAGAAAGTGAATTTAAATGTCAGCACATGTGAAGAGTCAGTCAAAATGATAAACTGGGAAAATATTTAGGAAAGCAGAAATCAATAGAGACATTAGAATATCAGGCAAAGTATAAAGTGAGTGATAGGATTACACATTTTCAACAGGCTTGAGGTTGAATATATAATCTTAGGAGGAAACAAATATATAGTCACCAATAGGATTGATATTTGAGAGCGGTAGCAACCTGGACAGGAATATTTTTAGTAATCCATGATCACTTTTCATTTAGGTTTTGGTACAATCATAACTGTGACCTTTGCATTTTGTTTCCAGAATATTACTGTGATAACATGTACATGTAGATCAGGTGACATGAGTATTTCTTCCACCATTTCTGGGAGCAATATTGTGAAGACGTATAAGTTAGTACTGGGGGTACAAATAGGTGTACCCTGTGTCTATGAATATAGAGATAATGCATGAATAGACCATACTGTGAATAAATAGTATTACTGGTTCCAACTTTGAATAATGGATTGAATTGATAAATGAAAACATAGAGGAAATCTTATATTGATATATATACATTCATTAAAACCAAATATACATCTAATGGTAATATTAGGGTTATGGTTCATCATGAAGAGTGTGTGAGTTTTGCTTCAAAAATGATTAAGGAAATCGAAAAAGAAACCTCATGAAAAGATCAGTCAAGAAACATGGAGTTATACATGTGTTCTGAAGCAGGAAGTGATTGAAAATGAAACAAATGACTATTAATTTTCGAATTTCTAGATGAAATATATATTTTATGATGTGCATAAACGGAAGAAATTGCAATGTACCAGTGTTGAATAAAAATGAATTTCAAAATACACATCATGTCCCATAGAAATCTATTTGCATTGATGTTAAACTGGGTAAGTTACTGCAGAAATACAAGGATTTGTATGCACCATTCACTGAAGATAGTTCTCAGTACGAGGAAACAAATATGTTTTTCAGGTGTGTGAATATTCCTGGGAATAATCTAGTGAAAAGTTGATTAAAAATCCACATACATGAATATGAATTATTTTAGGGAGTGTATAATAAGACACATATTTCATATTTTGAAAAATCTGGAGAGTATGTATACACACACACACACAAACAGACTTTAAAAAGTAGGAATATATATGCCAATTGAAATTCACCATGAAATATATATCATCCACAGATCAGAAATATTTATTTTACTGAACATGGGTTTTTGTGTAAAGTTGTTCAACCAGGAAGCTCACCCATTGGTTGAATTTTCAGTTCCAGCATCATTTAGGAAGAGTGAACTATTCTAACAATTTGTATCTGCCAAGTGAGCCATCTCACAAGAATGTACGTGTGATTCCAGGTAGGATTCTATATGTGCATATAAAATTACATGTGCTGAATAGGCTGCAGAGAAAGGGAGTCAGGTATTCACATATTTGTTAACTTTAGAAATACATGGAGAAATATTTCAACAGAAAATTGACTAGATTTATAACTCCTACCCTATATAATGCAAAAGGCAAGTCCCACTATACAACATGCATCCTCTGAACTGCTTATATTTCTATTCTGTTTGGGTTTTTATTCTCCATCATATTAGGATTAGTAGTCAGAGTCTAGTAATGTAGTGGTTAGTGTAATGGATTCAGTATTTCTAATGGAAATTTGGAAAATGAATCCAATGTGTATGTAAATATATGCTACGCAAAAATCTTCCCACTCTCATCCAGAAAAATGCCTTGACATTACCTTCGCACCAAGAAAGACACAATTAGAGGAGAAGAATTACAAAATGTGTGAATACATATATTCAATGAAAAATCCTCAGAAATTCACAACCTTGGAGGTGGTAGAGGAGTTTCCAAAAGTAAGGGACAGGATAAACACTCCACAAACATGGAGCTCTGCTGGCCTAAAGACTTCTTGAGAAATGCCTCTGAGTTTGGGCACTTGAAATATATGTTGTTTTCAGGAGCTTTAGCTTCTTTCTAGTGAGACCATCAAAGCTGGGTCTGCATCTATGTGACCTGGAGGACATGGCATCTTATTTTTCAATGAACATGAGGCAGCAGTGCTGGTTTCTCTCTTTGCAGGTAAACTGTGGCCACTGGGGGCTAAGTGTCTCCCCGTTTGGACTGTGAAGCAATTTGGTCATGATCCACTTTTCGTTGTGATTCTTGCTGCTGCACTGGGAGTTTGGTGTTTGCTTCATGAAATACAAGGAGTTTATCTGGGACACAGTGCTGGAGGGAGTTCTGTCACGTGTGGTGGGTCAGTGTCTGCAGGAGAATGCACCAACCAGGCTTCTATCCAGATAGCTTTCCCCCTTGACCATAGCAACCTGATTCTGAACATTGCCCTGAAACCTCTGCATATAACAAGATGCCTTTACATAGAAGGGTCTGCTGCCTGCACCATGTCAGTCACAAGGCATTTGGAATCCAATGCTAGATCCTCATGGCCGTACCACTGATGTTTTATCACACACCTGCCCACCACTGCTCTAGGTCCACTTCTCAGCAGACTCCAACTTACTGGCATCTGTGTTCTACACCATGTTAAAGAAACCCAGTCAATCTAGGCACTCTCTGGTATACTCATGATCAGCAACAGGATATCCAAAGGTTCTCCAGTGCCACCTGGTCATGGTAATTTTAAAAATTTCATGATATTTATGTAACCATTTTCAAGGATGAAGTTGGAGGCATTGTGGGTTTCAATTATTCAGAAACCATCAAATGGTGAGGAATCTCATTTTAATGAAAGCTCTGGAGAACTCTCACAGGCAAGGCTTCCCAAATAGTGGCCAAAACGTCACTTGAAGCCAGGCCCATTGAGGTCTAAAATGTGAGGTCCATGTGTGTTTTGACTCTCAATTGTGGCTGCCAAGTCTTTCAGAATAAAATTATGTGATTCTCTGGCTGAGAGTCCCAGTGAACTGTGGAAAGTCCCCCTGGGACTAGATCACAGCTTCCAATGGCGACTCTCATGCGTTGCCTCTGAAAATCTTAACACAATTCATGGCAATTCTTCTCTGAGGTCAGTTCAAGAACTGAGTCTCTAAGGGGAATCACACCAGAATTCAACCCAGGTTGAACCAGTAATCTCTCACAATTAAAACCTAAACACTCCCACATGACCCTCATCTTCTTCCATATAGACACTCATCATAACCTCTGGCTGGAGGTTTCCATGAGGGCACAGCCCAAGACAGTGTCCAAAATAAGCTTCCTTGTCCCTCATTTGCCTAAAGTCACTTTTGCCTGGACACCCTTCCTATGAACCAGGAGTGATCAAATAGGCCTGACATTTATACTGCTCCACTTCTCCAATTTGAGGCCTACTGACTGAGGGGTTTAAATTCTTTTTGGGAATTGGACGCATGAGAAAACACAAGAACTATGGGCAAGCCACTGCAGAGCTTTGAAGAACCCATTTGACACAAAGGATCCATATTCTTCCTTGATTGAAGTAAGTGCCCTACCAGAGGAAGGCAAGAGACTTCATCCACAATGACTCTACTTTTAGCCATTTTGGTTTTGGATACACATAGGGAATCTTTCTTTAGATCCATAAGGTGCATAGAATCTAAGCCACAGCCTCACACAGGGCCAAGAGGCTGATTCAGACACATCCCTTTCCAAAGCAATTAAGCAAAGAGCCACAGGAGATGCACATTTATTTCCAATTGAAAAGTCTTTTGTTAAGGCTTCCAAAAGTGTTGGCCTGAGGAAAACACCTTCCTGACATTCAGGGCAACAGAAAAATATGTATGCATAAGGCCCAAAGCAGGGTTTCTCCACTGAGATATTCCTGGTCACACTGCTATCTGAGTTTTCTGAGATGCTCGGCCATTCCATTCAGCTATCCAGTACATGGCCATTTCACAGACCTTGGAGGTGGTACATATCTTGGACACACAACCATGAGTCTATTTTTGAGAGTGACCAGAATTGAGTAAGAAATCAGGAACTTAGGAAGATTGCAGGTGTTGCCCATCCATAAGGCAAGCCGCAGTCCATTCATAAATTGGGCAGGATGAATGCTGGGAAGCTTTCTACTAGACAGGACACATCCATTGATGCATTCTCTTTTCTAATGTCTACAACCACTAACACAGTGGGATACACAGACATAGAAAAACTCGCATTGTCAAAGGACTTAGAAGAATCAGAAAATTCCAAACCAAACAAACCTCCTTTCCTACCTATTCTGAGAACATGAGACAAAACCACAAACCCCACCCGAACTCACAAATTCAACTTCTTCCCCCAAGTAGGTCTTTGACTATCCGGAATGTCCTCTGACTTGTGGGCCATACTGTGTTCTCCCGAAATGGCCTGTCCTGCCTCAGATCTGGTCACCTTGGCCAACTCTGTGAAGTTGTCAGGAGCCAGTGTTGAGCCACTACCTGCTTTCTCAGGAAAGGCCCCTCTTCAGAGCACTCCTGGCATTTGGCCATCCTCACATCAGTAGGTACCAAGAATGACTGACGCTGTCCTTGGTAAATCCAACAAGTGAGCCCACTGGAACTGTGACTGGGACTGGCTCTGGGTGCCTGGCTACTTGGATCACAAGTTCAGAGAGTTCCATCACCAAGGAAATTAGGAAGGTCATTTCTTTGGGAACTGAATGAGGTCACTGCCGTGGCAACCACTTTGTCCTAACACTTGCTTCCAAGGGTCCCATGAGATGGAGGCTGCCCCTAATTCCTGAGACACTTTCAAAAGTTAGAATGGTATACCAACCATAGGTACCCAGGAACAGCTCTCCACACAGGCCCAGTTTGCTCCATCTCCTCTACGTTAAGGATAGAGAGTCTTATTCAGACTCAACCCTTCATCCTGACCAGGTTGTTTTCCATGGAAGATTACTTTTGCTTTCTCCGGTCCTTCATAGCTGCCTACATCTTCTCCAGGGATAATTTCTGCATTGACCTTTGAGGTTTTCAGCAGGTTGAAGATCCCCTACATTCCTGTATTGTAAGAACAAATCTGTCCCTGCTCTTCTGAATACTTAAATTGATGGAACAATGTATGGTTAGTGTTATTAACATGTTCAATTAAAACCAAAACACTACCACATGGCCCTTATATTCTTCCATATAGACACTCATCATTACGTCTGGCTGGAGGTTTCCACAAGGTGCGAAGCCCAAGACAGTGTCCAAAATAAGTTCCCTTGCCCCTCATTTGGCTAAAGTCTGGGTTTCCTGGACACCCTTCCTGTGAACCAGGATTGATCAAATAGGCCTGCCATTAATAATGCTCTTTTTCTCCTTTTTGAGGCCTACTGAACGTGAGGTATAGATTCTTTATGTGATTTGGAGTCATGTGAAACCCAAGCACCTTTTCTCGTCTTTGAAGAACTCATTAGACCCAAAGGATCCCTATTCGTACTTGATGGAGGTGAGGAGCCTAACAGAGGAAGCAAGAGACTTCATCCACAATGTCTGATCTTTTTGCCATTTTGGTTTTGGATGCACACATGGGATCTTTCTTTAGATCCATCAGGTGCTGAGATTCTAAGCCACAGCCTCACACAGAGCCGAGAGGATGATTTAGACACATCCTTTTCTAAAGCAATTAATCTAAGAGCCACGGGTGATGCTCATTCATTTCCATTTGAAAGCAGTTTCTTCAGGCTTCACAAACTGGTGGTCTGAGGCAAAGACCTACCTGACATTCAGGTCAACAGAACAGTAGGTAAGCAAAAGGCACAAAGCAGGGTTTCTCTACTGAGACTTTACTGGTCACACTGATATCTGAGTTTTCTGAGATCCTCCCCATTCATTTCAGGTATCCAGTAAATGGCCATGTCACAGAGCTCGGAGGTGGTACATATCTTGGACAAAAAAAAATGAGCCTATTCTGGAGAATGGCCAGAATTCAGGAAGAAAACAGGAACTAAGGAAAATAGTAGGTGTTGCCCATCGATAAGGCAAGCAACAGTCCATTCATAAATTGGGCAGGATGTGTGCTGGAATGCTTTCTACTTGTCAGGACACATGCATTGATGCATTCACTTTTCTCATATCTTCAACCACCGACTATGTGGGATACACAGACATAGAATCACTCACCATGTCAAATTACTTATTAAAAACAGTCCACTCCAAACCAAACAAACTGCCTTTCCTACCTATTCTCAGAACATGAGACAAAACCATAAACTCACATCTACACTCACAAAGGCATATCTTTTACCCACATAGGTCTGTGAGTAACCAGAGTGTCCTCAGACTGATAGGCCATACTATGTTCCCCCGAAATGGCCTGTCCTGTCTCAGATCTGGTCTCCTTTACCAACTCTCTAAAGTTTTCAGGAGCCATCGGTGAGTCACTACCTGCTTTCAAAGGAAAGGCCCCTCTTCAGAGCTTTCCTGGCATTTAGTGATCCACAAGAAAGACTGACTCTGTCCTTGGTAAATCCAAACAAGTGAACCCACTGGGAAAGGGACTGGGACTGGCTCTTGGTGCCTGGCTTCCTGGATCCCAAGTTCAGAGGGTTCCATCACCAAGGAAGTGAGGTAGGTCACTTCCTTCAGGAACTGAATGAGGTCACTGCCTTGGCAACCACTTTGTTCTAACATTTGCTTCCAATGGCTCCATGACATGGAGGCTGCCCCTACTTCCTGTGTCACATTCACAAGTTAGAATGGTATACCAACCATAGGCACCCGGGAACAGTCAGAGTCTACTAGGGTATGGCTTACTGTCAGGAATTCAGTATTTCAAATAGAAAATAGGAAAATGAATCTAATGTGTATACAAATATATGCTAGACAAAAATCTTCCCACTGTCCTCCACAACAATGCCTTGATATTTCCTTCACCACAAGTAAGACACAATTAGTGGAGAATAGTTTGAAAATCTGTGAATATATATCTGGAAAAAAAAATGAATGGAGTTCACAACCTTGGAGGTGGTAGAGGAATTTCCAAATGTAAAAGAAAGGATAAACACTCCACAAACGTGGAGCTCTGGTGGCCTAATAAATTTTTGAGAAACTGCCTCTGAGTTTGGGCCCTTGAAATATTTGTTGTTGTCAGGAGCTTTAGCTTCCTTTGTAGTGAGACCATCAAATCTGGGTCAGCATCTATGTGACCTGGATGACATGGTTCCTTATTTTCTATTGAACATGAGGCAGCAGTTCTGAATTCTCTCTTTGTAGGTAAACTGAGGCCACTGGGGTCTAAGTGTCTAACCGTGTGGTCTGTGAAGCCATTTGGTCATACTCGAATTTTTGTGGTGTTATTTACTGCAGTACTCTGAGTTTGGTATTGGCTTCATGAAGTACAAGGAGATAAACTGGGACACAGTCCTAGAGGGAGTACTCTCATGTGTGGTGAGTGAGGGTCTGCAGGAGAATGCACCAACCAGGCTTCTATCCCAAAAAGCTTGCACCCATGTCCATAGCAACCTGATTCTGAACATTGCCATGAAACCTCTCCATATAACAAGATCCCTTTATTTGTAAGGGTCTGCTGGCTGCACCATGTCAGTCACAATCCATTTGGAAGCCAAGGGAAGATCCATGTGGCCCCACGACAGATGTTTTATCATACACCTGCCAACCACTGCTCTAGGCCCACTACTCAGCAGGCTCCAACTTTCTGGCATCTCTGTTCTACAACATTTTCATGAAACCCAGTCAATCAGGGCACTGTCTGGTATACTTGTGATCAGCAACAGACATCCAAAGATTTTCTAGTGCCACCTGTTCATAGGAATATCAAAAATTTTATGGTGTTTATCTAGCCAATTTTCAAGGATGAAGTTGGAGGCACTGTGGGTTTCAATTCATTCAGGAACCATGAAATAGTGAGGAAGCTCATTTCAATGAAAGCTCGGGACAACTCTCACAGGCAAGGCTTCCCAAGGAGTGGCCAAAAGGTCACATGAAGCCAGGCCCATTGAGGTTTACAATTGAGGTCCATGTGTGTTTTGACTCTCGACTATGGCTGCTAAGTCTTTCTGAATAAAGTCATGTGATATCCTGGCTGAGAATCCCAGTGCTCTTTGGAAAGCCAAAATGGGCCTAGATCTCAGTCTCCATGGGCAACTCTCATGTGTGGCCTCCTAAATTCCAAACACAATTCATGCCAATACGTCGCTGAGATCTGTTCCAGAACTCAGTCTCTAAAGGGAATCACACAAGAGTTAAAGCCCAGGTTGACCCTGGAATCTTTTCCAACCGTAACACAAATGACCACAATTAAACCAAAACACTCCAACATGGCCCTCATCTTCTTCCATATAGACAGTCATAATAAACTCTGGTTGGAGGTTTCCATGAGGGGCGCAGCCCAAGACAGTGTTCAAAATAAGCTCACTTGCCACTCATTTGCCTAAAGTCAGGGTGGCATGGAAACCCTTCCTGTGAACGAGGGGTGATCAAATAGGCCTGCCATTAATAGTGCTCTACTTCTCCAATTTGAGGCCTACTCTCTGTGGGGTATAGATTCTTTATGAGAATTGGGGTCATGAGAAAACCCAAGCACCTATGGGCTACCCTCTGAAGGGATTTGAAGAACCCATTTGAGTGAACCAAGGAGTTGGATCAAAAGACTTTAGATATAGGGTTTTGGTTAGAGAGTGAGTGTAAATTTCAGCATATGTGAAGAGTCAGCCACAGTGATGAACTGGGGAAAATGTGTAGGAAAGCAGATATCAATAGAGATATTAGGAAATCAGACAAAGTACAAAGAGAGTGATAGGATAAGACATTTTTAACAGGGTTGAGTTTGAATATACAATCTTAGGAAGAAACAAATATGTAGTCACCAATAGGAATGATATTCGAGATCATTAGTGAATCAGGACATGGATGTTGTTAGTAATACATGCTCACTTTCAATATAGGCTTTGGTACAATCATAAGTGTGACACTTGCATTTTTTGTCAGGAATATTACTGTGATGAAATGCATATGTATATCAGGTGACTAGAATATTTCTTCCACCATTTTTGAAAGCAATATTTTAAAGGCTTATAAATTAGTATTGTGGATACAAATAGGTATACCCTGGGGTCTATGAATATAGAGATGATTCTTTAATAGACCATACTGTGAATAAATAATATAACTGGTTCAAAATTTAAATAATGGATTTAATTGATATCTGAAAATATACAAGAAATCTTACATTGATATACATACATTCATTCCGAACAGTTATATATCTAATGATAATATTAGTGTTACGGTTTATTATGAAGAGTGTGTGAGTTTTGTTTCAAAAGTGATTATGGAAATCGAAAATAATGTGTTTGGAAAGAATCTCATGAAAAGAACAGTCAAGAAACATGGAGGAATACATGTCTTCTCAAGTAGGAAGTGATTGAAATTGAACCAAATGCCTATAAATTTGTAAAATTGTGGATGAAATGATATATCCTATATTGCCCATAAACTGCAGAAATAGTAATGTACCAGTGTTGAATAAAAATGAACTTCAAAATACACATCATGTCCCATAGGTGTCTACTTGCATTGATGTTAAACTGGGTGAGTCACTGTAGAAATATTAGGATTTCTTAGCACCATTCCCTGAAGTTAGTTTTCAGTACTAGGAAACAAATATGTATTTCAGTGGATGTATATTTCTAAGAATAATCTTGTGAAAAATTGATTATATATCCCCATACAGGAACATGAATGAATTTAGGCAGTGTATAGTAAGACACTTATATTTCATATTTTGAAAATCTGGAGACTATATATATATAGACACAAACACACACACATTATAATGTAGCAATATATATGCCAATTGAAATTCATCATGAAAAATAACTCATCTGCATATCAAAAAATATTCATTATACTGAACATGGATTATGTATAATGTTGTTCATCTAGGAAGGTCACCCATGGGTTGAATTTTTAGTTCCAACAGCCTTTAGGAGAAGTGATCTCTTCTCACAATTTGTATCTGCCAAGTCAGCCACCTCACAAGAATGTACGTGTGAAACCAGGTAGGATTCTATTTGTGCATATAAAAATACATGTGCTTAATAGGCTAAAGAGAAAGAGAGACAGAAATTCACATATTTCTTAACTTTAAAAACACATGGAGAATTATTTCAACAAATAATTGACTAGATTTATAACTCCTACCTTATATCATGCAAAAGGCAAGTACAACTACACACCATGCCTCTTCTGAACTGCTTGTATTTCTATTCTGTTTTGGTTATTTTTCTCATCATATTAGTATTAGTAGTCAGAGTCTATAAGGGTATGGGATAGTGTCAAGGATTCAGTATTTCGAATGAAAAATTGAAAAATGAATCCAATGTGTATGCAAATATGTGCTACAAAAAAATCTTCCTTCTCTCATATAGAAGAATGACTTGACATTACCATTGCCCCAAGTAAGTCACAATTAGAGGAGAAGAGTTAGAAAATCTGTAAATATATATCTGCAACGAAAATGCTCAGGAGTGCACAACCTTGGAGGTGGTAGAGGAGTTGCCAAAAGTAAGTGACATGGGAAATACTCCACAGACATGAAGATCTGCTGGCCTAAACACTTCTTGAGAAACTGCCTTTGAGGTTGGGCACTTGAAATATATGTTGTTTTCAGGAGCTTTCGCTTCCTTTATAGTGAGACCATCTAAGCTGGGTCTGCATCTATGTGACCTGGAGGACATGGCATCTTATTCTCCAATGAACATGAGGCAGCAATGCTGAATTCTCTCTTTGTAGGTAAACTATTGCCACTGGGGGCTAAGTGTCTCCCCGTGTGGACTGTGAAACCATTTGGTCATCTTCCACTTTTCGTGGTGTTTCTTGCTGCTGCACTGGTAGTTTGGTATTGGCATCACGAAATACAAGGAGTTCAACTGGGACACAGTGCTGGAGGGAGTTCTGTCACGTGTGGTACGTGTACCCTGGTCTACAGTAGAATGCACCAACCAGGCTTCTATCCCACATAGCTTGCCCCCTTGATCATAGCAACCTGATTCTAAACATTACTCTGAAACTTCTCCATATAACAAGATGCCTTTATATACAATGGTCTGATGGCTGCACCATGTCTGTCTCAAGACAATTGAAAGTCAATGGCAGATCCACATGGCCCCACCACAGATGTTTTATCACACACCTTCCCACCACTGCTCTAGGCCTACTACTCTGCAGTCTCCAACTTTCTGGCATCTCTGTTCTAAACATTTTCATGAAGCCCAGTCAATCAAGGCACTGTCTGGTATACTCATGATCAGCAAAAGTACATCAAAAGGTTCTCCAGTGCCATCTGGTCATGAAAATTTCTAAACATTCATGGTATTGATCTAGACAAATTTCAAGGATGAAGGTGGAGGCACTGTGGGTTTCAATTCATTCAGGGACCATTAAATGTTGAGGAAGCTCATTTCAATGAAAGATCTGGAGAACACTCACAGGCAAGGCTTCCCAAAGAGTGGCCAAAAGGTCACATGAAGCCAGGCCCATTGAGGTCTACAATGTGAGGTCCATGTGTGTTTTGACTCTCAACTATGGGTGCCAAGTCTTTCAGAATAAAATCATGGGATATCCTAGCTGAGATTCTCAGTACTCTTGGGAAAGCCACCCTGGGCCTAGATCTCAGTTTCAAAGGGCGACCCTCATGTGTGGCCTCCTGAAATCGCAACACAATTCATGGCAATACTTATCTGAGGTCAGTTCCAGAACTCATTCTCTAAGGGGAATCACACCAGTGTTCAAGCCCAGTTGGACCCAGTCATCTCTTCCATCTGCCACACAAATGACCACAATTAAAACCAAAACACTCCCACATTGTCCTCATCTTCTACCACATAGACACTCCTCATAACCTCTGGCTGGAGTTTTTCATGAGGGGCACAGCCCAAGACAGTGGCCCAAATAAGCTTTCTTGCCCCTCATTTGCCTAAAGTCAGGGTGGCCTGGACACCCTTCCTGTGAACCAGGAGTGATTAAGTAGGCCTGCCATTAATACTGCTCCACTTCTCCACTTTGAGACCTTCTTACTGTGGGGTTTAGTTTCTTCTTTTTTTAAAAAAAAATTGAAATTTAATTCGAAAGTTAAAAAAAATTGTATTGCAGAATATTAAATTTCTTATGCAAAAGCCTTTATCTTGTTTGTGAGGGAAACCTTGATGCCTTGCCAATCTGGTTATATGGAGACACTGAAAATTTTCTGTTACATACTACATGGATGAATGGCTACAGCACATCGTTTTTTCAAACTGAAAGGCAGATAACAGCAAGTAAGATAACAAATAAAAGCCAATTTTATTAAAAAATAAAGTTGTAAAATGTCTCAAATATTGGAAATTAAATTCCTTTTTTTTTCTTTTTTTTGGTTGTTCAAAAGCTCATGCTATATCATCTTTCATACATTTGACTCATTTGGGTTATGAACTCCCATTTTTACCCCAATACAAATCGCAGAATCACATCAGTTACACACTCACGTTTTTACATAATGGCATATTAGTGATTGTTGTATTCTGGTACCTTTCCTATCCCCTACTATCCCCCTCCCCTCCCCAACCATCTACCCTGTATACCTCATCTGCTATTGTTCAATTCTCTCCCTTGTTTCCCCGCCTTTCCCCTCACAACCTCTTATATGGAATTTTGTGTAACATTAAGTGTCTCCTACCATTTCCATATGCTTTCCATTCTCTCTCCCTTTCTCTCCCCCCACTCATCTCCATTTAGTGTTAATATTTTCCTCATGCTCTTCTTCCCTGTTCTGTTCTTATTTGCTCTCTTTATATCAAAGAAAACATTTGGCATTTGTTTTTAAGGATTGGCTATCTTTGCTTAGCATTATATGTTCTAATGCCATCCATTTCCCTTCAAATTCAATGATTTTTGTCATTTTTTAATGCTGCATAATACTCCATTGTGTATAGATGCCCCTTTTTTATCCATTCGCCTATTGAAGGTCATCTAGTTTGGTTCCACAGTTTAGCTATTATGAATTGTGCCGCTATGATCAGTGATGTGGCAGTATCCCTATAGTGCGCTCTTTTAAGATCCTCAGGGAATAGTCTGAGAAGTGAGATAGCTGGGTCAAATGGTGGATCCTTTCCGTGCTTTCCCAGGTATCTCCAAACTGCTTTCCAAATTGGCCTCAACATTTTCCAGTCCCACCAGCAGTGTACTAGTGTACCCTTTTCCCCACATCCTCGCCAACACTTATTGTTGTTTGATTTCATAATGGCTGCCAATCTTACTGGAGTGAGATGGTATCTTAGGGTGGTTTTGACTTGAATTTCCCTAACTGCTAGAGATGGTGGGCATTTTTTCATGTTCTTGTTGATGGATTGTATGTCCTCCTCTGTGAAGTTTCTGTTCAGGTCCTTGGCCCATTTGTGGATTGGTTTATTTGTTATCTTATTGTTTAATTTTTGAGTTCTTTGTATATTCTAGATATTAGGGCTCTATCTGAAGTGTGAGGGGTAAAAATTTGTTCCCAAGATGTAGGCTCTCAATTTACCTCTCTTATTGTTTCTCTTGTTTCAAAAAAAACTTTTTAGTTTAAGTAAGTCCCATTTGTTGATTCTTGTTATTAACTCTTGTGCTATGGCTGTCCTATTAAGGAATTTGGAGCCCAACCCCACAGTATGTACATCGTAGCCAAATTTTTCTTCTATTAGATGCAGTGTCTCTGATTTTATATCTTGCTCCTTGATCCATTTAGAGTTAACTTTTGTGCATGGCGAGAGAAAGGGATTCATTTTCATTTTGTTGCATATGGATTTTCAATTTTCCCTGGACCACTTGTTGAAGATGCTATCCTTCCTCCATTGCATGCTTTTAGGCCCTTTTTCAAATATAAGAAAGTTGTAATTTTGTGGATTGGTTTCTGTGTCCTCTATTCTGTACCATTGGTCCAGCTGACTTTTGTGATACCAGTACCACGCTGTTTTTGTTACTATTGCTTTGTAGTACAGTTTGAACTCTGTTATCGCTATACATCCTGATTCACACTTCCTGCTTAGAATTGCTATTGCTATTCTGTGTCTATTGTTTTTCCATATAAAATTCATGATTGCTTTATATATTTCTACAAGAAATGCCATTGGGATTTTGATTGGCATTGCATTAAACCTGTAGAGAACTTTGGGTAATATCGCAATTTTGATGATGTTAGTTCTGCCTATACATGAACAGGGTACATTTTTCCATCTTCTAACATCTTCTTCTATCTCTTTCTTTAGAGTTATGTAACTTTCATTGTATAAATCTTTCACCTCTTTTTTTAGGTTGATTCCCAAGTATCTTATTTTCTATGAGGATATTGTGAATGGAGTGGTTTTCCTCATTTCAATTTCAGAAGTTTTGTTGCTGATATACAGGAATGCCTTTGATTTTTTCTTGTTGATTTTATATACTGGCACTTTGCTGAATTCATTTATTAACTCTAGCAGTTTCTTTGCATACCCTTTAGGGTTTGTTAAATATATTATCATGTCATCCTCAAATAGCGAATATTTAAGTTCTTCTTTTTCTATTTTTATGCCTTTAATTTCTTTTGTCTGTCTAATTGCTCTGGCTAGTATTTCAAGTACTAAACTGAATAGAAGTGGTGATAGAGGGCATCTCTGTCTTGTTCCAGATTTTAGAGGGAATGCCTTCAGTTTTTCTCCATTTAGGATGATGCTAGCCTGAGGTTTAGCATATATAGCTTTTACCATGTTGAGGTAAGTTCTTGTTATCCCTAATTTTTATAGTGTTTTGAACATAAAGGAATGCTGTACTTTGTCAAACGCTTTATCTACATCTATCGAGATGATCATATGGTTTTTGTCTTTAAGTCTATTAATGTGGTGGATTACATTTATTGATTTCCATAAATTGATCCAGGCTTGCATCCCAGGGATGAATCCTACTTCATCATGAAGCACAATTATTTTGATATGCTTTTGTATTCAATTCACCATGATTTTATTGAGAATTTTTGCATCCAAGTTTATTAGAGGTATTGGTCTGTAGTTTTCTTTCTTTGAAGTGTCTTTGTCTGGTTTTGGAATCAGGGTGATGTTGGCCTCATAGAATGAATTTGGAGGAACTCCTTCTTTTTCTATTTTTTGAAATTGCTTGAAAAGTATTGGTATTAATTCTTCTTTGAGGGTTTTGTAGAACTCCACTGTATACCTATCCGGTCCAGGGCTCTTTTTGGTTGGTTGTCTTTTGATGGTTTCTTATTTTTCTTCCTTTGTTATTGGTCTATTTAAATTGTGGGTGTCTTCCTGACTCAATCTGGGCAGATCATATGACTTAAGAAATTTATCGATATCTTCTTTATCTTCTATTTTATTGGAATATAGGGTTTCAAAATACTTTCTAATTATCTTCTGTGTTTCTGTAGTGTGTGTTGTGATATTTCCATCTTTATTCCATATGTTAGTAATTTGAGTTCTCTCTCTTCTTCTCTTCGTTAGCATGGCTAAGGGCCTGTCGAACATATTTATTTTTTCAAAGAACCAACTCTTATTTATTTCAATTTTTACAATGTAGATTTTTTGTTTCAATTTCATTGATTTCTCCTCTAATTTCAATTATTTCTTGTCTTCTACTACATTTGATGTTGTTTTGCTCTTCCTTTTCTAGGTTTTTGAGGTGTAGTGTGAGTTCATTTATTTGTTGTTGTTTTTTTCTTTTTTTGAGGAAAGAATTACAAGAAATGAATTTCCCTCTTAAAACGGCTTTCATTGTGTTTCATACAAACCGGTATGTTGTGTCTCTATTGTCATTTGTCTCTAAGAATTTTTTTATCTCCTCCTTTATGTCTTCTGTAACCCACTGATCATTCAGTAACATATTGTGCATTTTCCATGTGATGTAGAATTTTTCCTTCCTTTTTTTTTCATTGATTTAAAGTTTCAATCCATTATGATCAGATATGGTGCATGGTATTATCTCCATACCTTTATATTTACTAAGAGTTTCCCTATTGCATAATATATGGTCTATATTGGAGTAGGATCAATGTGCTGCTGAGAAGAACGTGTATCCACTTGATGATGGTTGATATATTTTATATATGTTGGTTAAGTCTAGGTTATTGATTGTGCTATTGAGTTCTATAGTATCTTTATTCAGCTTTTGTCTGGAGGAAGGCAAGAGACTTCATCCACTATGACTGCCCTTTTTGCCATTTTAGTTTTGGATGCACACATGGGATCTTTCTTTAGATCCATCAGGTGCTGAGAATCTAAGCCACAGGCTCACACAGGGCCAAGATGCAGATTCAGAAACATCCCTTTCCAAAGCAATTAAGCAAAGAGCCACAGGTGATGCCCATTTATTTCCATTTGAAAACTGTTTTCTTCAGTCTTCACAAAGGGGTTGCCGGAGGCAAAGACCTTCCTGACATTCAGGGCAACAGACAGGGAAGCAAAAGGCCCAAAGCAGGGTTTCTCCACTGAGACTTTCTTGGTCACACTGATATCTGAGTTTTCTGAGATACTCGCCATTCCCTTCAGCTATCCAGTACATTGCCATGTCACAGTGCTTGGGGTGGTACATATCTTGGACACAAAACCATGATCGTATTCTAGAGAGTGGCCAGAATTCAGGAAGAAAACAGGAACTTAGGAAGATGGCAAGTGTTGCCCATTTATAAGGCAAGCTGCAGTTCATTCATAAATTGCACAGGATGAATGCTGGGAAGCTTTCTAGTAGACTGGACAAATCCCTTGATGCATTTTCTTTTCTAATGTCTACAACCACGGACACAATGGGATATATAGACACAGAAACACTCGCCTTGTCAAATGACTTACTAGAAACAGTCCACTCCAAAACTAACAAACCACCTTTCCTACCTATTCTGAGAACAGGAGACAAAACAACAAACCCACAACCACACCCACAAAGGCACCTCCTTCCCCCAGTAGGTCTCTGACTATCCAGAGTGTCCTCTGACTGGTGGGCCATGATATATTCCCCCATATTTTTGGTGTCCTGTCTCTGATCTGGTCTCCGTTGCCAACTCTGTGATGCTGTCAGAAGCCAGCGATGAGCCACTACCTGCTTTCTCAGGAAAGGCCCCTCTTCAGATCTTCCTGGCATTTGGCCAACCTCACATCAGTATGTACCAAGAAAGACTCACTCTGTCCTTGGTAAATCCAAACAAGTTTGACCACTGGGACTTGCACTGGGACTGGCTTTGGGTGCCTGGCTTCCTGAATCCCATGTTCAGAGAGTTTCATCACCAAGGAAGTAAGTTGAGTTCATTTCCTTCAGGAACTGAATGAGGTCACTACCCTGGCAACCACATTTTCCTAACAGTTCCTTCCGAGGGTCCCATCAGATGGAGGCTGCACCTACTTGCTCTGACATTTTCACAAGTTAGAATGGTATATCAACCATAGGCACCCGGGATCAACTCTCCACACAGGCCTGGTTTGGTCCATCTTCACTACATTAAGAAAAGAGAGGCTGATTCAGACACATCCTTTCATCATGACCAGGATGTTTTCCATGTAAGATGACTTTTGCTCTCTCAGGTCCCTCATAGCTGCCTACATCTTCTCCAGGGATTATTTCTGCATGGACTTTTGATGTTGTCAGCTGTATTGTAAGACCAACTCTGTTCCTGCTCTTCTGTAAATGAGATTGAGGGAACAGTGTATGGTTAGGGTTAATAGCATGTTCGATTTGGGTTAGGAATAATTATGCTGGATGAATAATGGTATTGGGAACCTGTGATATTTATAAGAATATAGACGTGAAATATATGTATGAGAACAGAGATCTAGGAAAGATTTGAAGCCCAGATAGGAATTGAAACCACGATTGGTATACTTAGCTTGAATTATGTTCTGCACCGAGGTCTCAGATAAATTGATATACAATGGCATAGGACCGTGTACCTCGGATGTTTGAATGTAGAAGAGAACATGCAGTCAAAAAGGGATAGTCTGTAGGATTAGGAAGATAGTCAGTAGGTTTAGGAAGAATAGTGAGTATAGGAGTTGGACCAAAAGTTCTTTAGCAATAGGGTTTCAGATAGAGAGTGAATGTAAATGTCAGCACATTTGAAGTTACAGTCACAATGATGAACTGGGGACAATATGTAGAAAAGCAGATATCAATAGGGACATTAAGAAATCAGGCATAGTATAAAGTGAGTGATAGGATTAGATATTTTCAAAAGGCTTGAGGTTGAATATATAATCTTAGGAAAAAAACAAATATGTAGTAACAAAGAGGATTGACATTTGAGAGCATTACTCAACCTGGACAGATGTTTTTAATAATCCATGCTCACTTTCCATTTAGGCTTTGGTACAATCATAAGTGTGACCTTTGCATTTTGTGTCCAGAATACTACTGTGATAAATGTATATGTAGATCAGGTGACATGAGTCTTTCTTCCACCATTATGGGGAGCAATATCCTGAAAACTTATAAATTAGTACTGGGGATATGAAAAGGTGTACCCTGTGTTGATGATTATTCAGATGATGCATGAATAGACCATATTGTGAATAAAGTATATAACTGGTTCCAACTTTAAATAATGGATTGAATTTGCATCTGAAAAAAATATATGAAATCTTATATTGATATACATAAATTCATTCCAACCTGTTATATATCTAATGGTAATATTAGGGTTACAGTTTATCATGAAGAGTGAGTTTTGCTTGAACAATGATAATGGAATCGAAAATAATGTGTTTAGAATGAAGTCAAGTGAAAAGACCAGTAGAGAAATATGGAGGAATACATGTGTTCTGAAATAGTAAGTAATTGAAAGTGAACCAAATGCCTATAAATTTGTGAAGTTGTGAATGAAAAAAATATATCCTATGTTGTACATAAACTGAAGAAATTTTAATGTACCAGTGTTTAATAAAAATGAACTTCAAAATACACATCATGTCCCATAGAAATCTATTTGCATTGATGTTAAACTGGGTCAGTTACAGTAGAAATCTTAGGATTTGTAAGCACCATTCACTGAACTTAGTTTTCAGTAGTAGGAAACCAATATGTATTTCAGGTGGTTGAGTATTTCTTAGAATAATCTTGTGTAAAGTTGATTATACACCCAAATACATGAATACGAATGAATTTAGGGAGTGTATAATAAGATACATATATTTCATATTTTGGAAATTCTGGAGAATATATATATATATATACACACACAAATACACACACAAACACACACACACAAATTAATATGTAGAAATATATATGCCAATTGAAATTCATCATAAAATATAATTCATCCACATATCCAAAAATATTCATTTTACTTAACATGGATTTATGTATAATGTTTTTTACTAGGAAGCTCACCCATAGGTTGAATTTTCAGTTCAATCAGTATTTAGGGGGAGTCATCTCTTTTCACAATTTTTATATTCCAATGTCAGTGAGCTCACAAGAATGTACGTGGGATACCAGGTAGGATAGTATATGTGCATAAAAAATACATGTGCTGAATAGGATACAGAGAAAGGGAGACAGGAATTTACATATGTGATAACTTTAAAAACTCATGAAGAAATATTATAATAAAAAGTTGACTAGATTTAAAACACATACTCTTGATAAAGCAGAAGGCAAATACAAGTATACACCATGCTTCCTATGAAAGGACTGTATTTCTATTCAGTTAGGTTTCTTTTTCTCCATCATATTAGGATTAGTAGTCAGATTCTAGTAGGGTATGGGTTGGTGTCAGGGATTCAGTATTTCAAATGGAAAATAGAAAAATTAATCTAATGTTTATGCAAACATGTACTACAGGAACAACTTCCCACTCTCTTCCAGAACAATGGCTTGACATAACCATCACTCCAAGTAAGACACAATTAGAGGAGAGGAGTTAGAAAATCTGTGAATACATATGAGAAATGTAAAATGCTCAGAAGTTCACAACACTGGAAGTAGAAGAACAGTTTCTAAAAGTAAGGGAGAGGGTAAACACTTCACAAACATGGAGCTCTGCTGGCCTAAAGACTTCTTGAGAAACTTCCTCTGTGGTTGGGCACATGAAATATTTGTAATTGTCAGGAAATTTAGTTTCGTTTGTAGTGACACCATGAAATCTGGGTCTGCATCTATGTGACCTGGAGGACATGGTTCCTTATTTTCTAATGAAAATGAGGCAGCAGTTCTGAATTCTCTCTTAGTAGGTAAACTGTGGCCACTGGGAGCTAAGTGTCTTCCCGTGTGGTCTGTGAAGCCATTTGGTCATGCTCCAATTTTCAGGGTGTTTCTTACTCCTGAACTGGGAGTTTCATATTAGATTCATGAAATACAAGGAGTTCAACTGGGACACAATGATAGAGGGAGTTCTGTCACGTGTGGTTTGTCATGGTCGACAAGAGAATATACGAACCAGGCTTTAATCCCACATAGCTTTCCCACTTGACTATAGCAACCTGATTCTGAACATTGCCCTGAAACCTCTCCATATAAAAAGATGCCTTTACATATAAGGGTCGGCTGCCTGCACCATGTCAGTCGCAAGTCTTTTGGAAGCCAATGGAAGATCCAGGTGATCCTACCAAAAATATTTATTTACACACCTACAGTCCACTGCTCTATGCCCACTACTCAGCAGGCTCCAACTTACTGGCATCTCTGTTCTACAACATTTTCACGAAACCCAGTCAATCAAGGCACAGTTTGGAACCATCATGATCAGCAACAGGACATTCAAAGTTTATCCAGTGCCACCTGGTCATGGAAATTTCAAAAATTTCATGGTATTTATCTAGCCATTTTTCAAGGATGAAGTTGGAGGCACTGTGGGTTTCAATTAATTCAGGAACCATTAAATGGTGAGGAAGCTCATTTCAATGAAAGCTCTGGAGATCACTCACGGGGAAGGCTTCCCAAAGAGTGGCCAAAAGGTCACATGAATCCAGGCCCATTGAGGTATACAAAGTGAGATCCATGTGTGTTTGTATTCTCAACTAAGGGTCCCAAGTCTTTAAGAATTAAATCATGTGATATCCTGGCTCAGAATCCCCGAGCACTGTGGAAAGCCATCCTGGGCCTAGATCTCAGATTACAAGGGTGATTCTCATGCATGACCTCCTAAAATCCCAACACTATTTTTTGCAATACTTCTCTGAGGTCAGTTCCAGAACTCAGTCTCTAAGGGTAATCACACCAGAGTTCAAGCTCCGGTGGACACAGTCATCTCTTCCAACTACCACACAATTGACCACAATTAAAACCAAAACACTCCCATATGGATCTCATCTCCTTCCATATAGACACTCATCATAACCTCTGGCTGGAGGTTTCCATGAGGGGCGCAGACCAAGACAGTATCCACAATAATCTACCTTGCCCCTCATTTGCCTAAAGTCAGGGTGGCCTGGACACGCTTCCTGTTAACCAGGAGTGATCAAATAGGCCTGGTGTTAATACTGTTCTCCTTGTCCAATTTGAGGCCTACTGACTGTCAGATATTGATTCTTTATGTGAATTGGAGTCATGAGAAAACCCAAGCACCTATGGGCTAGCCTCTGCAGGTTTTGAAGAACTCGTTTGACCCAAAGGATTCCTATTCTCACTTGATGGACGTCAGGAACCTTACAGAGGAAGGCGAGAGACTTCATGCCAATGACTGCTCTTTTGGCCATTTTGGTTTTGAATGCACGCATGGGAAATTTCTTTAGATCCCTCAGGTGCTGAGAATCTAAGCCACTGCCTCATACAGAGCCAAGGGGCTGATTCAGACACATCCCTTTTCAAAGCAGTTAAGGAAAGAGCCACATGTATGCCCAATAATTTCCATTTGAAAACTGTTTTCTTCAGGCTTCACAAAAGGGTGGCCTGAGTCAAAGACCTTCCTGAAATTCAGGAAAACAGAACAATAGGTAAGCAAATGGTCCAAAGCAGGGTTGCTCCACTGAGAATTTCCTGGTCACACTGATACTTGAGTTTTCTGAGATGCTTGCCATTTCTTTCAGCTATCCAGTACATGGCCAGTCACAGAGCTTGAAGGTGGTACATATCGTGAACAAAAAACCATGGTCCTATTCTGTAGAGTGGCCAGAATTCAGAAAGAAAACAGGAACTTAGGAATATAGCAGGTATTGCGCATCAATAGGGCAAGCTACAGTCCATTCATAAATGGGGCAATTTGAATGCTGAGAAGCTTTCTACTAGACAGGACACATCCATTGATGCATTCTCTTTTCTAATGCATACAACCACGGACACAGTGAAATACTGAGACATAGAAACACTCGCCATGTCAAAAGACTTACTAGAAACACTAAACTTCAATCCAAACAAACCGACTTTAATACCTATTCTAGGAAAATGAGACAAAACCACAAACCCACAACAACACCCACAAAGGCACCTCCTTCCCCCAAGTAGGTCTGTGACTATCCAGAGTGTCCTCTGACTTGTGGGCCAAAATATGTTCCCCCAAATTGGCCTGTCCTGTCTCAGATCTGGTCTCCTTGGCCAACTCTGTGAAGTTCTCAGTAGCCAGCGGTGAGCCACTACCTGCTTTCTCAGGAAAAGCCCCGCTTCAGAGATTTCCTCTCATTTGGCCTTCCTCACATCTGTAGGTACCAACAAAGACTGACTCTGTCCTTGCTGAATCCAAACAAGTGAGACCACTGGGACTGGAACAGGGACTGGCTCTGGGTGCCTGGCTTCCTGGATCCCAAATTCAGAGAGTTCCATCACCAAGGAAGTTAAGTGAGGTCCCTTCCTTCAGAAATTGAATGAGGTCACTGTCTTGGCAACCACTTTGTCCTAACTGTTGCTTTCAAGGGTCCCATGATACGGAGGCTGCCCCTACTTTCTGTGACACTTTCACAAGTTAGAATGGTATATCAACAATAGGCACCCAGGAATAGATCTCCACACAGGCCTAGTTTGTTCCAACTTCTCTACGTTAAGAAGAGAAGCTGATTCATACACAACCTTTTACCCTGACCAGGTTGTTTGCCATGGAAGATGACTTTTGGTCTCTCAGGTCCTTCATAGCTGCCTACCTCTTCTCCAGGGATCATTTCTGCATGTACCTTTGAGGTTCTCAGGAGGTGGAAGATTCCCTACATTTCAGTATTGTAAGATCAACTCTTTCCCTGCTCTTCAGTAAAGTTAGATTGAGGGAACAGTGTATGGTTATGGTTAATAACATGTTCGGTTTGGGTTAGAAATCATTCTGCTGGATGAATAATGGTATTGGGAACTTGCTATGTGTATAAGAATATATAGGTGAAATATATGTATGAAAACAGAAATCTAAGTATGATTTGAAGTCCAGAAGGGCATTGGGCTCTTGATTGGGATATGCAGCTTTGAATTACGTTCTGCAGAGGTGTCTCAATTAAATCGATATACAATGCCATAGGACCTTGTACCTTGGATGAATTAATGTAGAAGGAACATCTAGTCAAAAAGGGATAGTCCGAAGTGAAAGGTTAATAAAATAGGTACTTGTCACTTCCTGTTTTTCTGTATGCTTAACAAAACACTGTTGAAATCTTGAGAAATGTTTGCTAATCTTGTTTCCAGAATGTTCTGTTCCCAACTGCCAAACTGCAGAATGTACTCCCTCACTCAGTGTCATGCAAACCGCCCACATGCCCTCACCCATTAGTAAACTTCCCTCTCTTCCCTCTCCAAGGAAAGTATATAAGCTGTGCTTAAGGTGTTCTCAGGGCTCTCTGCTCTATTTAAGTGAGTTCTGAGCCACAGCATGCTGAACCCCAAATAAACCCATTGCTGTTGCATGAGACAGACTCTTGGTGGTCTCTTCCTTCGACACTCGCCCGACCTTTACATATTGAGGTTCCACCGAGTTCTGGCAGTGGCAGACGAGAGACCCCAATGGGCTCCTCTCGGAGCAAGTAAGGCGCCTCTTTCTGGTTTCAGGTTTCATGTTAGGGCTTGGCAAAATCTCTGGCGATGAAGAGCCTGAGCTCCCTCCGAAGGTGGCTGAGAGACGTGTCACGGAGACACAGGGCACCTCCCTGGGGGACGCCGCAGAAAACTCGGGAAATTAAGGAACAATAGTCTCCTCAACTCAGTGATATTTTGTTTCAGATTCGGTATTGTCATCCCATCGGGTTTTGCCGGCTACTCATTCCTGGTTTCAGTGTTTGACGTCCATTGCCTGTGTTTATGGTCTTGTCTTATCTGTGTCATGTGTCCTTGCTTTTGCTGTTTGTGTACCTTTCATTATGGGACAGAGCAGTTCAATGCCTCTGTCCCTGACCCTTGATCACTGGAACAAAGTCCGCTTAAGAGCTCAGAATCTTTCTTGTTTTAGTAAAATGCTGGACCTGGCAGAATCTCTGTGCCTCAGAATGGCCCACCTTTGATTTCGGATGGCCCCTAGAAGGATCTTTCTACTTCGCACTAATTTAAAAATTCAGAGATATTATCTCAGCCAGGGACACATAGCCATCTGGATCAACAGCCATATATCTTAACTTGGCAGAACATCTGCAAATCTCCTCCTCCATGGGTGAAGCCTTTCTTTGCCCCTGCCTCTGCTCCTACTCCTTCCCCCATGATCTCTCAAACCCTCTCAACCTCCTCCTCCTCCACCCCCTGTTCTCCCCGAGTCACAGATTTGACTCTACTGGACTCTTCTTCCCTTACTAATCCCCTGCCCTTGTCCCCTAACCCACAACACCCTCAAATGGATTTCCCTGCTGCTGACTCAGCCTCTTTACCATTGGAGGAAGCTAAGCCGGTAATAGGGTCTGATAATGGACCGGTGTTCATGGCCCAGGTAAGTCAGGGGTTAGCCAGGAACCAGGGAATTAATTGGAAGTTATATTGTGCTTATAGATACCCGAGTTCAGGACAGGCAGATAGAATAAATTGAACCATTAAAGAGACCTTAAGAAAATTAAACTTAGAGAACAGCATAAAAGATTGGACTATGCTCCTGCCTTATGCAATGTTTCATGCAAGAAATACTCCCTCTGTTTCTTTGAGTAACCTTAGCCCCTGTGAAATTCTCTATTGTTGCCCTCCTGCAGTAAGGGACCTAAGCCCGACTCAAAGACCTAACCATTCCATCCACACCCCCTTGCTTGACAGACTTAAAGCTCTAAAAAGAACTCAGTGATACCTGTGTAAACAGCTGGCCACTGCCTACCAAACTGGGGACAAAGGGACTCCACATCGATATCAAGTAAGAGACTTCATCTACGTAAGACGACATCAGGTATCATGCTTGAAACCCCGCTGAAAAGGACCATAGCCGGTGCTACTTATAACACCTCCAGTGGTAAAGGTAGATGGAATCAATTTCTGGATCCATGCCTCTCATCTCAAGCCTGCACCCTGTCCAGACTCTGGCTGAAAACTGGAAAAGACTGGTAAAACCTTCAAATTGCGTATTCGCCATGTGGATAAGTCTGTGGACTCTCTCCTTGGCCACAAGTAGTCCTAAGCCACATCAGCCCATTCAGCAGTGATGGCTGATCACAAATCCTACTGGAAAAGAAGTATAATCTATCTCGCATACAGCCCCCTGAGGGACCTGGTGGCCATCATTCCTCCCAGACATTTGTCAGCTGGCTATAGGTCTTACCTATTGGGATATCCCTGATGAAGAGGATACCACTAAAATTCCATTAAATTACTTCTGTAGCATAGATAATGGAAACAAACATTATGGATGAAGGGACATGCAAGCCAGATGCAGGTTGGCTAGCCTAGATTACTATGTTTGCCGGGCAGACTCTCAAAGCCACAGTCACGGCTGTGTGGGGGGAAAGCCGACTTCTTCTATAAGTCATGGGGATGTGAGCAAACATTGGCTGCCTGATGGAACCCAAACTCCTCATCAAATTCAGTACACATCATTGGCCATATTACCAATTAGATAAGAAGAACCGATGGCCCCCAGAGGGGTCTCTAGATCCTCAAATTCTGCGTGACCTTTTCCCTCCTTCACTCACATCCTGAACTATGCTTCTCCAATAGATCCTCACCCTCAGCCTTCTGCTCCAGACACTCTGCTGTCACTCCCACCTCAGCAACCTGATTTCTCCCCTCCAATTACTAGATCAAAAACCCAAACCTCTGCCGGTTCTCAGACCATTGCCTCCTTGCTGAGGCAGCAGTTACTGAAGTACCCCTCCACCCACTCACTCCTCTCTTGTCCTGTCAGTGCCCGCACCGGGTCCCGCCAGGTCTTCTTACCAGCTAAACCAAAGCTCAAACCAGCTGAGGAGAGCCCTCAGTCCCCTATCTAAGATGTAATAAAAGTGGCCTTTAAAGTTGGTTTGTCATCACTGAAAACAGTTTACTAATAATTAAACGTCCCTCATATGCGTTTTGAGATACTCACTCCCATCATCCTCTCTGCTCTACCTGTTCTACTGCTCAAGTTTTTGTTGCTAGGAAAATCTCAAACCCGTTTCCCATTATTCTTTTACATCTCTCATTCCTCATTCCCAGATCCACGGAGCTGATCACAGCCCACCTTCCCCGTCTTCCCCCTCTGCACTAGGCCCACAGAAAAGTCTTAACTGACCTTCTCCAGAAGTCTTCACCATGGCTGACTTTAGGACTTTCAGCAAAAGAGTCCCTATAAAAGAGTTCAATGTAGATAAACTTCCTCTTTTCGTGTTGCCCTGTTCTACTTGGCCAGTGGCTAAAAAAATCAGCACTTCTCAGGTAGACACCCTTTTACTAGTTTTTCACAAAATATGTGAAAAATGCCTCTGTCCTTGAGCTGGGGATTCACAGAGATGGCTACATTTCTAAGATAAAGAAGTTACCAACTGGTCTCCATGGTAACAGCTGGCAGGGGTAAAATAAGAAAGGGAAGAAAAAGCTCTCCCCCTCCCAGGTGTCCTTTAAAAGTTAACTTGCCCAGAACAGGGGAAAAACAGGAACAAATACTGCGTTTTTGAACTTCTGCAGACTGTGAGCTTCTGAGCACCTTCCCTTACATGTTGGGTACAAAATTCTGAAACTACCTAAACTTGAGTTTCAGGGGATTAATTGATTACAACAGAAGCAATGCCCTCTGAATCCGGTTGCAACCAAATAGGACTGTTTCCCTGTCTTTAGTGCTATCTTAGGTGCCTTGCCTTGTCCGTCCTTACAACAGAATAATTCTATATACTTAAACCTTGTTTATGTTTTCATGAAATGGTCAACAGATGTGATTAATCGTGTAATGGTGCAGATGTTTCCCAGAGTGCTCTATTATGAAGCAGGTTCATTTGAAGATCAAATAGGGGGACATACAACCAGGTTCCACTGGGAGCATATATCCCTCACTTTAGCCATCATATTAGGAATAGTATTTGCTGCACGGGTGGGCCCAGGAACCACTGCCCTTGTCCATGTGACACAATAAATGACCCAATTAGAAGCAGCAATAGACCAAAACTAAGATATTAGAAACCACCATCAGAGCTTTGCATGAAACTTTAACCTCTCTCTCTGAAGTTGTTTTACAGAACAGTTGAGGTTTGGACCTCCCCTTCATTAAAGAAGGGGGCCTTTGTGCTGCATTGAGGGAAGAATGTTGTTTTTATGCCGAACATACTGGAGTTGTAATAAAATCTATGAGTAAATTAAAAAGACACATTAAAGAGCATCAACAAGAGAGAGAGAGACCCAAAAAGGGTTGTTTGAGTCTTGGTTCACACAGTGCCCCTGGTTAACTACGTTTTTATCAACCCTGGCCGGTCCAATAATAATCCTCATATTATTGCTAACTATAAAAACCTGTTTTCTCAACCGTGTAATTTCTTTTCTCCAGGCTCAAATTGGACGAGTTAAACTTATGGTAATACCCCACAAGGAGACATAGAATGTGAAACCCCCCAATGATAATTTTTATGATTAATAGTAGCCAGAAAAAGAAGTGAGGAATGAAAGGATAATAAAATAAGTACTTGTCACTTTCTGTATTTCCCTATGCTTAACAAAAAACTGTTGAAATCTTGAGAAATGCTTGCAAAACTTGTTCCCAAAATGTGCTGTCCCCAACTGCCAAACTACAGAATGTACTCCCTCACCCAGTTGCATGCAAACTGCCCACTCGTCGTGACCCATCAATAAACTTCCCTCCCTGCCTTCTCCAGGGAAAGTATACAAACTCTACTTAAGCTATTCTCAGGGCTATCTGCTCTATTAAAGTGAGCTCTGAGCCCCAGCATGCTGGAAACCCAATAAACCTTTTGCTGTATCATGAGTACTCTGTTGGTCGTCTCCTTCTCCGAAGCTTGCCCGACATTTACTTGGATGATTGAATGTAGAAGAGAACATCCAGTGAAAAAGGTATAGTTGGTAGGATTAGGAAGATAGTCAGTAGGTTTAGGAAGAAGAGTGAGTATAGAATTTAGAACAAAAGTTCTTTAGCAATACGGTTTCAGTTAGAGAGTGAATGTAAATGTGAGCACAGTTGAAGAGTCAGTCACAATGATGAACTGGGGAAAATATGTAGGAAAGCAGATATCAATAGAGACATTATGAAATCAGGGAAATTACAAAGTGAGTGACAGGACTAGATATTTTGAAAAGGATTGAGTTTGAATATATAATCTTAGGAAAAAACAAATATGTAGACACCAATAGGATTGATATTTGAGAGCATTAGGCAAATTTCAGGTGCATGAATATTTCTGAGAATAATCTTGTGAATAGTGGATTATAAATCCAGATACATGAACATGAATGAATTTAGGGAGTGTATATGAGACACATATATTTCATTTTTTGAAATATCTGGAGAGTGTGTGTATATATATATATATATATATATATATATATATATATATATATATACAAACACAAAACACACACAGACAAAAAAGTAGCAATATATATGTCAATCAAAATTCATCATGTAATATATATTATCCACAGATCTAAAAATATTCATTTTACTGAACATGGACTTATGTATAATGTTGTTCAACTAGAAAGCTCACCCATATGTTGAATATTCAGTTTCAATGGGGTTTAGTAGGAGTGATCTTTTCTCTCAATTTGTATCTGCCAAGTCAGCCACCTCACAAGAATGTACGTGTGGTACCAGGTAGCCAACCTGATTCTGAACATTGCCCATAAACCTATCCATATAACAAGATGCCTTTACATATAAGGGTCTGCTTGCTGTACCCTGTCAGTCACAAGGCATTTGGAAGCCAATGGCAGATCAACATGGCCCCACCACACATGTTTTATCTCACACCTTCACACCACTGCTCTAGGCCCACTAATGAGCAGGCTCCAACTTACTGGCATCACTGTTCTACACAATTTTCATGAAACAAAGTCAGTCAAGGCACTGTCTGGTACACTGATGGTCAGCAACAGGATATCCAAAAGTTCTCCAGTGCCACCTGGTCATGGGAATTTCAAAAATTTCATGGTATTTATCAAGCCATTTGTTGAGGATGAAGTTGGAGGCTCTTTGGGTTTCAATTTATTCAGGAACCATTAAATGTTGAGGAAGCTCATTTCAATGAAAGCTCTAGAGAACACTCACAGGCAAGACTTCCCGAAGTGTGGCCAAAAGGTCACATGAAGCCAGGCCCATTGAGGTCTACAATGTGAGGTCCATGTGTGTTTTGACTCTCAACTGTGGCTGCAAAGTCTTTCAGAATAAAATCATGTGATATCCTGGCTGAGATTCCCAGTGCTCTGAGGAAAGCCACCCTGCACCTAGATCTCAGGTTCCAAGGGCGACTCTCATGCATGGCCTAGTAAAAACCAAACACAATTCATGAAAATACTTCTCTGAGGTCAGTTCCAGAATTCATTCTCTAAGAGGAATCACAACAGAGTTCAAGCCCAGGTGGACCCAGTCTTTTCTTCTAAGTGCCACACAAATTACCACAATTCCAAACAAAACGCTCCCACATAACCCTTTTCTTCTTCCATATAGACACTCATCATAACCTCTGGATGGAGGTTTCCATGAGGGGCGCAGGACAGGACAGTGTCCAAAATAACCTCCCTTGCCCCTCATTTGCCTAAAGTCAGTGTGGCCTGGAAATCCTGACTGTGAAACAGGAGTGATCAAATCGGCCTGCCGTTAATACAGCTTGGCTTCTCCAATTTGAGGCCTACTGACTGTATTGTTTAGATTCTTCATGTAAATTGGGGTCATGAGAAAACCCAAGCACCTATGGGATAGCCTCTGCAGGGCTTTGAAGAACTCTTTTGAAACAAAGGATCCCTATTCTCACTTGATGGATGTCAGGAACCTTAGAGAGGAAGGCGAGAGTCTTCATAAACAATGACTGCTCTTTTGGCCATTTTGGTTTTAAATGCACCCATGGGATCTTTCTTTAGATCCATCAGGTGCTGAGAATCTAAGCTACAGCCTAACACAGGGCCAAGAGGCTGATTCAGACACATCCCTTTCCAAAGCAATTAAGCAAAGAGCCACAGGTGTTGCCCATTCATTTCCATTTGAAAACTGTTTTCTTCAGGCTTCACAAAGGGGTGGCCTGAGGCAAAGAACTTCCTGACATTCAGGGCAACAGAACAATAGGTAAGCAAAAGGCCCAAACAGGGTTTCTCCACTGAGATTTAATGGTCACACTAATATCTGATTTTTCAGAGATGCTCGCCATTCCTTTGAGCTATCCAGTACATGGTCATGGCACACAGCTTGGAAGTGGTACATACCTTAGACATAAAACCATGAGCCTATTCTGGAGAGGGCCAGAAGTCCAGAAGAAAACTGAAACTTAGGAAGATTGCAGGTGTTACCCATCGAAAAGGCAATCTGAAATCCATTCATAAATTGGACAGGATGAATGCTGGGAAGCATTCTACTAGACAGGACACATCCATTGATGCATTTTCTTTTCTAATATCTGCAACCACGGACACAGTGTGATAGACAGACATAGAAACACTCGCCTTGTCAAATGACTTACTAGAAACAGTTCATTCCACACCAAAAAAAGCGCCTTGCCTACCTATTCTCTGAACATGAGACAAAACCAGAAACCCACCCCCACACCCACAAAGGCACCTCCTTCCCCCAAGAAGTTCTGTGACTATCCGGACTGTCCTCTGACTGGTGAGCCATACTATATTCCCACGGAATGGCCTGATCTGTCTCAGATCTGGTCTCCTTGGCCAACTCTGTGCAGGTGTCAGGACCCAGAAGTGAGCAACTACCTGCTTTCTCAGGAATGACCCCTCTTTAGAGCTTTCCTGGCATTTGGCCATCCTCACATTAGTAGGTACCAAGAAAGACTGACACTGTTCTTGGTAAATCCAAACAAGTGAGACCACTGGGACTGGGACTGGGACTGGCTCTGGGTGCCTGGCTTCATGAATCCCAAGTTCAGAGATTTCCATCACCAAGGAAGTGAGGTGAGGTCACTTCCTTTAGGAACTGAATGAGGTCACTGCCTTGGCAACCACTTTGTCCTACCAGTGGCTTCCAAGTGTCACATGAGAAGGAGGCTGCCCCTACTTCCTGTGACACTTTCAAAATTTAGAATGGTATACAACCATAGGCACCCAGAAACAGCTACCCACACAGGCCTGGTTTGGTCCATCTTCTCTAAATTAAGATGTGAGAGGCTGATTCAGACAGAACCCTTCATCCTGAACAGGTTGTTTGCCATTGAACATGACTTTTGTTCTCTCAGGTTCTTCATAGCTGCCTACATCTTCTTCAGTCAACATTTCTGCATGGAACTTTGAGGTTCTCAGCAGGTGGAAGATCCCCTACTTTCCTGTATTGTAAGACCAACTCTGTCCCTCCTCTCTGTAAATTTAGAATGAGGGAACAGTGTATGGTTAGGGTCAATAACATATTTGACTTGTGTTAGGAATCATTCTGCTGGATGAATAATGGTATTGGGAACCTGCAAAATTTATAAGAATATATATTTGAAATATAAGTATGAAAACATAAATCTAGTTACGATTTGAAGCCAGAAAGGGCATTGGGCCCTTCTTTGGGATATTTAGCTTTGAATTACATTCTGCATTTTAGTCTCAGATAAATCTATACACAATGGAATAAAACCTTGCACCTCAGATGCCTGAATATCGAAGAGAACATCCAGTCAAAAATGGATAGTCGGTAGGATTTGGAAGATAGTAGGTTTAGGAAGAAGAGTGAGTCTTCGAGTTGGACCAATAGTTTTTTAGCAATAGGGTTTCGTTTAGAGAGTGAATGTAAATGTCAGCACATGTGAAGAGTCAGTCACAATGATGAACTGGGGAAAATATGTAGGAAAGCAGGTCTCAATAGAGACATTAGGAAATCAGACAAATTATAAAATGCGTGATAGGATTAGACATTTTCAACAGGGTTGAGGTTGAATATATAATCATAGGAAGAAACAAATATATAGTCCCCAACAATATTGACACTTGGGAGAATTAGGCATCCTGGACAAGGATGTTTTTAGTAATATATACTCACTTTCAATTTAGGGTTTGGTACAATCATAAGTGTGACCTTTGCATTTTTGTCCAGAATATTACTGTGATAAAATGTATATGTAGATCAGGTGACATGAGTATTTCTTCCACCATTATGGGAAGCAATATTTTTAAAACCCATAAATTAGTATTGGGTATACAAATAGGTGTACCCTGTGTCAATGAATATAGAGATGATGCATGAATAGATCGTACTGTGAATAAATAATATAACTGGATCCAACTTTAGAAATTGGAATTAGAATAAATTGATATCTGAAAATATACAGGAAATCTTATATTGATTTTGGTATACATACATTCATTACAACCAATTATAAGTCTAATGGTAATATTAGGGTTACGGTTTATCATGAAGAGGGTGTGTGAGTTTTCCTTCAAAAGTGATTATGGAAATCGAAAATAATGTGTTTGTTAAGAAGTCTCATGAAACGACCAGTCGAAAAACCTGGAGGACTACATGTGTTCGGAAGCAGGAAGTGATTGAAAGTGAAACAAATGTCTTTAATTTTGAAATTTTGGGTGAAAAATTTATCCATGGATGTGCATAAACTGAAGAAATAGTACTGTACCAGTTTTAAATAAAAATGAACGTCAAAATACACATCATGTCCCATAGGAATCTACTTGCATTGATGTTAAACTTGGTAAGTTACTGTAGAAATATTAGGATTTGTATGCACCTTTCACTGAAGTTTGTTTTCAGAGTACTAGGAAACAAATAAGTATTTCAGGTGGATGAATATTTCTGAGAATAATCTTGTGCAAAGTTGATTACAAATCCACATACATGAATATGAATGTATTTAGGGAGTGAATAATAAGACACATATATTTCATATTGTGAAAAATCTGGAGAGTATATATATATATATATATATATATATATATATATATATATCACACACAGACATTATAAAGTGGCAATATATATGCCAATCGAAATTCATGGTGAAATATATATCATCCATAGATCCCGAAATATTAATTTTAATGAACATGGATTTATGAATAATGTTGTTCAACTAGGAAGGTCACCCATAGGTTGAATTTTAAGATCCAACAGCATTTAGCAGGAGTGATCTCTTCTCATAATTTGTATCTGCCAAGTCAGCCACCTCACAAGAATGTATATGTGATACCAGGTAGGATTCTATATGTGCATATAAAAATACATGTGCTGAATAGGCTACAGAGAAAGGGATACAGGAATTCACATATTCATTAACTTTAAAAACACATGGAGAACTATTTCAATTAAAAATTAACTAGATTTCTAACACCTAACCTACATAATGCAAACGGCAAGTCCAACTATACACCATGCCTCTTCTGAACTGCTTGTATTTCTATTCTGTTTGAGTTATTTTTCTCCATCATATTAGGAATAGTAGTCAGAGTCTAGTAGGGTATAGTTTCGTGTCAGGGATTCAGTATTTTGAATGGAAAATTGGAAAATGAATCCAATGTGTATGCAAATATGTGCTACACAAAAATCTTCCCACTTTCATCCACAACAATGCCTTGACTTTACCTTTGCCACAAGTAAGACACAATTAGAGGAGAAGAGTTAGAAAATACGTGAATACATATCTGGAATGGAATACGCTCAGGATTTCCCAACCTTGGAGGTGATAGAGCAGTTTCCATAAGTAAGGGACATGGTAAACACTCCACAAACATGGAGCTCTGCTGGCCTAAATACTTCTTGAGAAACTGCCTCTGAGGTTGGGCACTTGAAATATATGTTGTTGTCAGGAGCTTTAGCTTCCTTTATAGTGAGCCCATCAAAGCTGGGTCTGCATCTATGTGACCTGGAGGACATGGTTTCTTATTTTCCAATGAACCTGAGGCAGCAGTGCTGAATTCTCTCTTTGTAGGTAAACTCTGGCCACTGGGGGCTAAGTGTCACCCCGTGTGGACTGTGAAGCCATTTGGTCCTCTTCCACTTTCTGTTGTGGTTCTTGCTGCTACACTGGGACTTTGGTATTTGCTTCATGAAATACAACAATTTCAACTGGGACACAGTGCTGGAGAGAGTTCTGTCACTGTGGTGGGTCACGGTCTGCAGGAGAATGCACCAACCAGGCTTCTTTCCCACATAGCTTGCACCATTGACCATGTCAACCTGATTCTGAAAATTGCCCTGAAACCTCTCCATATATCAAAATGCCTTTACAAATAAGGGTCTGCTGGCTGAACCATGTCCTTCACAAGCCATTTGGTAGCCAATGGCCAAACCACATGGACCTACCACAGATGTTTTATCACACACCTGCACACCTGCCCACCGCTGCTCTAGGCCCACTACTCAGCAGGCTCCAACTTACTGGCATCTTTTTTCTACATTATTTTTATGAAACCCAGTCAATCAAGGCACCCTCTAGTATACTCATGATCAGCAACAGGACACCCAAAGATTCTCCAGTTCCACCTGGTCATGGGATTTTCAAAAATTTCATGGTATTTATCTAGCCATTTTTCAAGGATGAAGTTGGAGGCACTGTGGGTTTCAAGAACCACTAAATGTTGAGGAAGCTCATTTCAATGAAAATCTGGAGAACTCTCATAGGCAAGGCTTCCCAAAGAGTGGCCAAAAGGTCAAATATAGCCAGGCCCATTGAGGTATACGTTGTGAGTTCCATGTGTGTTTTGACTCTCAACTATGGCTACCAAGTCTTTAAGAATAAAATCATGGGATACCTTGGCTGATATTCCCAGTGCTCTGTGGAAAGCCACCCTGGGCCTTGATCTCAGTTTATAAGAGCGACTCTCATGCGTGGCCTCCTAAAATTTCAACACAATTCATGCAATACTTCTCTGAGGTCAGTTCCAGAACTCAGTCTCTAAGGGGATTCACACCAGACTTCAAGCCCAGGTGGACCCTGTCATCTCTTCCAACCGTCACACAAATGACCACAATTAATACCAAAACAATCCCACATTGCCCTCCTCTTCTTCCATAAAGGCACTCATCATAAAATCTGGCTGGAGGTTTCCATGAGGGGTACAGCCCAAGACAGTGTCCAAAATAAGCTCCCTTGGCCCTCATTTGCCTAAAGTCAGGGTGGCTTGGACACCCTTCTTGTGCACCAGGAGTGATCTGTAAGGGTAAAAGAAATTGAAATTAAAGTGTAAAAGTTAAAGTGTAAAAGACCGGGTGTTGTAAAGTTTTTAAGCAGCAAGGCTTGAGTTAAAATGTAAAGGACCAGGTATTTTTAAGTTCCTATGCTACACGCAAAACCTGAAATTCCTGTAGCTTGTAGGACAATTCCCAGACTACCCAGTAAATATTCCCCCTGACCGCCTGGTTTTTTAATAACCTAGGACCCTGTGAGGCCTGGCACATAGGCATTGCAGGGCCTAAACCAATCATTTTGAATGTGTACCCCGATTTAGAACTGACCTATCACTCCCGCCTTACATGTTCCCACCAATAAATGAACTAATCATGTTTAGGAATTGTTGTTTGATTTTCCCGTGGTGTATGATGATTTCTTAAAGGAGACTGTAATATATGTAAAGTCCCGCCCTGCCCAAAAAGTGTACTTAAGCACTGCTCAACCCCTGCTCGGGGCTCTGGGATGCTCTCCCATCTTGAGTGAGCACGTAGCCCCAGCATGCTGGACTGGATCCTCAATAAACGCCTTTTACTGTTGCATGAGCCGCAGTTTCTTGATGGTCTCTTCCTCCAACATTCGCCGGAACCTTACATTTGGTGCATTGGCCGGGAATCACGCAGCGCAGGACAAGGAGACCTCAACGAACCTTTCTGGGGGTAAGTAAGGCGCCTCTTTCCTTCAAAAATGATTATGGAAATCGAAAATAATGTGTTTGGAAAGAATCTCATGAAAAGAACAGTCAAGAAACATGGAGGAATACATATGTTCTGAAGCAAGAAGTAATTGAAAGTGAACCAAATGCCTGCAGATTTGTGAACTTGTGGATGAAAAGTTATATCCTATGATATCCATCAACTGAAGAAATAGTAATGTACCACTGTTGAATAAAAATGAACTTCAAAATACACATCATGTCCCATAGGATTATACTTGCATTAATGTTAAACTGGGTCAGTTACCATACAAATATTAGGATTTGTAAGCACAATTCACCGAAGTTTGTTTTCAGTACTGGAAAATAAATATGTATTTTATGTGGATGAATTTTTCTGAGAATAATCTTGTGCAAATTTGATTACAAATCCACATACATGAATATGAATGTATTTAGGGAGTGAATAATAAGACACATATATTTAATATTGTGAAAAATCTGGAGAGTATATATATATATATATATATATATATATATATATATATATATATATATATATTTATAAAGATAAAAACACAGACATTAAAATGTAGCAATATATATGCCAATCAAAATTCATCATGAAATATATATCATCCTCATATCCAAAAATATTCTTTTTACTGAGCATGGATTTATGTATAATGTTGTTCATCTAGGAAATTCACCAATTTGTTGAATTTTCAGTTTCATCAGTATTTAGGGGGAGTGATCTCTTTTCACAATTTGTATCATCCAAAAACAGTGAGCTCACAAGAATGTATGTGTGATACCAGGTAGGATTCTAAATATGCATAATAAAATACATGAGATGAATAGGCTACAGAGAAAAGGAGACAGAAATTTACATATGTGTTATCTTTAAAAACTCATGGAGAAGTACTACAATGAAAAGTTGACTACATTTATAACACATACACTTGATAAAGCAGAAGGCAAGTCCTAGTATACACCATGCCACCTATGAATGGCCTGTATTTCTATTCTGTTAGGTTTCTTTTTCTCCATCATATTAGGATTAGTAGTCAGAGTCTAGTAGGGTATGGGTTAGTGTCAGGGATTCAGTATTTCAAATGGAAAATAGGAAAATGAATCTAATGTGTATGCGAATATTTGTTAGACAAAAATCTTCCTACTGTCATCCAAAAAAATGCCTTGATAGTTCCTTCACCACAAGTAATACACAATTAGTGGAGAAGAGTTTGAAAATCTGTGAATATATATCTGGAAAAGAAAATGCTCAGGATTTCACAACCTTGGAGGTGGTAGAGGAATTTCCAAAAGTAAGGTAAAGGGTAAACACTTCACAAACATGGAGCTCTGGTGGCCTAATTAATTTCTGAGAAACTGCCTCTGAGTTTGGGCCCTTGAAATGTTTGTTGTTGTCAGGAGCTTTCGCTTCCTTTGTAGTGAGACCATCAAAGCTGCGTCAGCATCTATGTGACCTGGATGACATGGTTCCTTATTTGCAATAGAACATGAGGCAGCAGTTCTGAATTCTCTCTTTGTAGGTAAACTGAGGCCACTGGGGTCTAAGTGTCTAACCATGTGGTCTGTGAAGCCATTTGGTCATACTTCACTTTTCGTGGTGTTTCTTACTGCTGCACTGGGAGTTTGGTATTGGCTTCACAAAATACAAAAAGAAAAACTGGGACACAGTGCTATAGAGAGTACTCTCACGTGTAGTGGGTGAGGGTCTGCAGGAGAATGCACCAACCAGGCTTCTATCCCCAAAAGCTTGCACCCATGTCCATATCAACCTGATTCTGAATATTGCCCTGACACCTCTCCATATAATAAGGTCCCTTAACTTGTATGGTTCTGCTGGCTGCACCATGTCAGTCACAAGGCATTTGGAAGCCAATGGCAGATCCACATGGCCCCACGACAGATGTTTTATCATACACCTGCCCACCACTGCTCTAGGCCAACTAGTCAGCAGGCCTCAACATTCTGGCATCTCTGTTCTCACCGTTTTCATGAAACCCAGTCAATCAATGCAATGTCTGGTACACTCGTGATCAGCAATAGACATCCAAAGGTTCTCCAGTGCCACCTGTTCATGAGAATTTAAAAAATTTCATGGTATTTATCTAGCCAATTTTCAAAGATAAATTTGGAGGCACTGTGGCATTCAATTCATTCGGGAACCATGAAATGGTGAGGAAGCTCATTTCAATTAAAGCTCGGGAGAACTCTCAGAGGCAAGGCTTCCCAAAGAGTGGCCAAAAGGTCACATTAAGCCAGGCCCATTGAGGTCTACAATTGAGGGCCATGTTTGTTTTGACTCTCAACTATGGCTTCCAAGTCTTTCTGAATAAAGTCATGTGATATCCTGGCTGAGATTCCCAGTGCTCTTTGAAAGCTATCCTGGGCCTAGATCTCATTCTCCAAGGGCAACTCTCATGCGTGGCCTCCTAAAATCCCAACACAATTCATGCCAATACTTCTCTGATATCTGTTCCAGAACTCAGTCTCTAAGGGGAATCACTCCAGAGTTCAAGCACAGGTGGACCCAGTCATCTCTTCCAACCACCACACAAATGACCACAATTAAACCAAAACACTCCCACATGGCCCTCATCTTCTTCAATTTAGAGACTAATCATAACCTCTGGCTGGAGGTTTCCATGAAGGGCGCAGCTTAAGACAGTGTCCAATATAAGTTCACATGCCCCTCATTTGCCTAAAGTCAGGGTGGCATGGAAACTCTTCCTGTGAAGCAGGAGTGATCAAATAGGCCTGCCAATAATACTGCTCTACTTCTCCAATTTGAGGCCTATTCTCTGTGGGGTATAGATTCTTTATGTGAATTGGGGTCATGAGAAAACTCAAGCAACTATGGGCTACCCTCTGCAGGGCTTTGAAGAATCCATTTGAGTGAGTCGAGGAGTTGGACCAAATGTTCTTTAGATATAGAGTTTTGATTAGAGAGTGAGTGTAAATGTCAGCATATGTGAACAGTCAGTCACAGTGATAAACTGGGGAAAATGTGTAGGAAAGCAGATATCAATAGAGAATTAGGAAATAAGGCAAAGTACAAAGTGAGTGATAGGATAAGACATTTTTAACAGGGTTCAGTTTCAATATATAATCTTAGGAAGAAACAAATATGTAGTCACCAATAGGAATGATATTTGAGATCATTAGTTAATCAGGGCATGGATGTTGTTAGTAATACATGCTCACTTTCAATATAGGCTTTGATACAATCATAAGTGTGACCCTTGCATTTTGTTTCAGGAATATTACTGTGATGAAATGTATATGTATATCAGGAGACTACAGTATTTCTTCCACCATTTCTGAAAGCAATATTTTAAAGACTTAAAAATTAGTATTGGGGATACAAATAGGTATACCATCGGTCTACGAATATAGAGATGATGCCTTAATAGACCATACTGTGAATAAATAATATAACTGGTTCAAACGTTAAATAATGGATTGAATTGATATCTGAAAATATATAGGAAATCTTATATTGATATACATACATTCATTCCAACCAGTTATACATCTAATGGTAATATTAGCATTATGGTTTATCATGAAGAGTGTGTGAGTTTGGCTTCAAAAGTGATTATGGAAATCAATAATACTGTGTTTGGAAAGAATCTCATGAAAAGAACAGTCAAGAAACATGGAGGAATACATGTGTTGTGAAGTAGGAAGTGATTGAAAGTGAACCAAATGCCTATAAATTTGTGAAATTGTGGATGAAAGGATATATCCTATAATGTCCATAAACTGCAGATATAGTAATGTACCAGTGTCTGAATAAAAATGAACTTCAAAATACACATCATGGTCCCATAGGTGTCTACTTACATTGATGTGAAACTGGTTCAGTCACTGTAGAAATATTACGAATTGTATACACCATTCACTTAATTTACTTTTCAGTACTAGGAAAAAATATGTATTTAAGGTGGATGAATATTTCTAAGAATAATTTTGTGAAAAGTTGATTATAAATCTACATACACACACATGAGTTTACTTAGGGAGTGTATAATAAGACACATATATTTCATATTTTGAAAATCTTAAGAGTAGATATCTATATCTATATAGATAGATAGATAAATAGATAGATACACACATACACAGACATTAAAATGTAGCAATATATATGCCATTCGAAATTCATCATGAAATATATATCATCCACGTATCCAAAAATATTCATTTTACTGAACATTTATTTATACATAATATTGTTCATCTAGGAAATTCACCCATAGGTGGAAATTCCAGTTCCATCTGTATTTAGAGGGAGCGATCTCTTCTCACAATTTGTATCTTCCAAAATAAGCGATCTCACAAGAATGTACATGTGATACCAGGTAGAATTCTAAAAATGCATAAAAAAATACATTTTATGAATAGGCTACAGAGAAAGGGAGACAGAAATTTACATATGTGTTAACTTTAAAAACTCATGGAGAAGTATTACAATGAAAAGTTGACTAGATTTATAACACATACCATTGATAAAGCAGAAGGCAAGTCCAAGTATACACCATGCCTCCTATGAAAGGCCTGTATTTCTATTCTGTTAGGTTTCTTTTTCTCCATCATATTAGGTTTAGTAGTCAGAGTCTAGTAGGGTATGGGTTAGTGTCAGGGATTCAGTATTTCAAATGAAAAATAGGAAAATGAATCTAATATGTATGCAAATATGTGCTACACAAAAATCTTCCCACTCTCAGCCAGAACAATGCTTTGACATTACCTTCGCCCCAAATAAGACACAATTAGTGGAGAAGATTTAGAAAATCTGTGAATACATATGTGGAAAGGAAAATGCTCAGAACTTCACAAACTTGTAGGAGGTAGAACAGTTTACAAAAAGGGAGAGGGTAAACACTTCACAAACATGGAGCTCTGCTGGCCTAATGACTTTTTGAGAAACTGCCTCTGAGGTTGGGCAGTTGAAATATGTTTTTGTCAGGAGCTTTTGCTTCCTTTGTAGTGAGACCATCAATGCTGGGTCTCCATCTATGTGACCTGGATGACATGGTTCCTTATTTTCTAGTGGACATGAGGCAGCAGTGCTGAATTCTCTATTTGTAGGTAAACTTTGGCCACTGGGGTCTAAGTATCTAACCGTGTTGTCTGTAAAGCCATTTGTTCATGCTCCACTTTCGTGGTGTTTCTTACTGCTGCACTGTGAGTTTGGTATTGGCTTCACGAAATACAAGGAGTTCCACTGGGACACAGTACTGGAGGATGTACTCTCATATGTGGTGGGTGAGGGTCTGCAGTAAAATGCACCAATGAGGCTTAAATCCCACATAGCTTTTCAACTCGACAATAGCCCCCTTATTCTGATCATTGGCAGGAATCCTCTCCATATAACAAGATGCCTTTACATAGAAGGGTCTGCTGGATGTACCATGTCAGTGACAAGTCATTTCTAAGCCAATGCCAGATCCACGTGGACCCACAACTGATGTTTTTTCACACACCTACACTCCACTGCTTTATGCCCACTAGTCTGCAGGCTCCACCTTACTGGCATCTATGTTCTACAGCATTTTCATGAAACACAGTCAATTAAGGCACTGTCTGGTACAATCATGATTAGCAACAGGACATCCAAATGTTCTCCAGTGCCACCTGGTCATGGTAATTTCAAAAAATTCATGGTATACATCTAGATATTTTTCAATAATGAAGTTGGAGGCACTGTGGGATTCAATTTATGCAGGAACCAATAAATGGTTAGGAATCTCATTTCAATGAAAACTCTGGTGAACTCTCACAGGCAAGGCTTCCCAAAGAGTGGGCAAAAGGTCTCATGAAGCCAGGCCCATTGAGGTCTACAATGTGAGTTGCATGTGTGTTTTGACTCTCAACTATGGCTGGAATCTTTCAGAATAAAATCTTGTGATATCTTGGCTTAGATTCCCAGTGCTCTGTGTAAAGTCACCCTGGGCCAAGATCTCAGATTCCAATGGTGAATCTCATGTGTGGCCTCCTGAAATCCCAACACAATTTATGGCAATACTTCTCTGAGGTCAGTTACACAACTCAGTCTCTAAGGGGAATCCCAACAGAGTTCAAGCCCAGGTGGACCCAGGCATCTCTTCCAATTGCTACACAAATGATGACAATTAAAACCAAAACACTCTCACACGGCCCTCTTCATCTTTTATATAGACACTAATCATAACCTCTAGCTGGAGGTTTCCATGAGGGGCACAGCCCAAGACAGTGTCAAAAATAAACTCCCTTGCCCCTCATTTGCCTAAAGTCAGGGTGGCCTGGACAACGTTAGTGTGAAACAGAAGTGATCAAATAGGCCTGCTGTTAATACTACTCCACTTCTCAAATTTGAGGCATACTGACTGTGGGGTATAGATTTTTAGTGTGAATTGGAGTTATAAGAAAACCCAAGCACCTATTGTCTCCCCTCTGCAGCCCTTTGAAGAACTTATTTGACACAAATGATCCCTATTCTCACTTGATGGAGGTCAGGAATCTTACAGAGGAAGGCGAGAGGCATCATCCACAATCACTGATCTTTTTTCCATTTAGGTTTTGGATACCCACATGGGATCTTTCTTTAGATTCATCAGGTGCTGAAAATCTAAACCACAGGCTCACACAGGGCCAAGAGGCTGATTCAGACACATCCATTTCCAAAGCTATGAAGCAAAGAGCCACAGGTGATGCCCATTCATTTCCATTTTAAAACTGTTTTCTTCAGGCTTCACAAAGGGGTGGCCTGAGGCAAAGACCTTTCTGACATTCAGAGCAACAGAACAATAGGTAATCAAAAGGTCCAAAGCAGGGTTTCTCCACGGAGACTTTCCTGGTTACTCTGATATATGAGTTTTCTGAGATGCTCGCCATTCCCTTCAGCTATCCAGTACATGGCCATGTCACAGAGCTTGGAGGTGGTACATATCTTGTACAAAAATACATGATACTAATCTTGAGAGTGGCCAGAATTCATGAAAAAATGGAAAATTAGGTAGATAGCCGGTGTTGCCCATGGATAAGGCAAGCCTCAGTCCATTCATTAATTGGAAAGGATGCATGCTGGGAAGCTTTCTACTAGACAGGACACAACCAATGAGCTATTTTTTTCTAATATCTACAAAGAAAAATACAGTGGGATACACAGACATAGAAACAGTCTCCTTGTCAAATGACTTACTGGAAACAGTCCACTCCAAACCAAACAAACCTCCTTTTTTACCTATTCTCAGAACATGAGAAAAAAACCACAAACACAAACCAACACCCACAAATGCAACTTTTTCCCACAAGTAAGTCTGTCACTATCTGGAGTGTACTCTGACTGGTAGGCCATATGATGTTCCCCACAAATGGCCTTTCTGTCTCACATCTGGTCTCCTTGGTCAACTCTGTGAAGTTGTCAGGAGGCAGTGGTGAGCCAATTCCTGTCCTCTCAGGAAAGACCCCTCTTCAGAGCTTTCTTGGTATTTGGCAACCCTTACATCAGTAGGTACCAAGAAAGACTGACTCTGTCCTTAGTGAATCCAAACAAGTGAGCCCACTGCAACTGGGACTGGGACTGGCTCTGGGTGCCTGGCTTCCTGGATCACAAAATTCAGAGAGTTCCATCACCAAGGAAATGAGGTGAGGTCACTACCTTCAGGAAATAAATGAGGTCCCTGTCTTGGCCACCACTTTGTCCTAACAGTTGCATCCTAGTGTCTCCTGACATGGAGGCTGCCCTACTTCCTGTGATACATTCACATGTTAGAATGGTATAGAAACCATAGTCACCTGGGAACAGCTCTCCACACAGGCCTGCTTTGGTCCATCTTCCCTGCATTAAAAATAGAGAGGATGACTCAGACACATCCTTTCATCCTGACCATGTTGTTTGCCATGGAATATGACTTTTGTTCTCTCAGGTCTTTCATAGCTGCCAACATCTTCTCCAGGGATTATTTCTGCATGGATTTTGAGGTACTCAGCAGGTGGAAGATCTCCTAACTTCCTGTATTGTAATATCAACTTTATCCCTCCTCTTCTGTAAAGTGAGATTGAGGGAACATTGTATGGTTAGGGTTAATAGCATGCTCCATTTGGCTTAGGAATCATTCTGCTGGATGAATAATGGTATTGGGAACCAGCGATATTTAAAAGAATATAGAGGTAAAATATAAGTATGAAAACAGAAATCTAGGTAATATTTTAAGCCCAGAAGGATTTGGGCCCTTGATTGGGATCCTTAGCTTGAGTAATGTTTTGCACCGAGGTCTCAGTTAAATCGATATACAATGGCATAAGACCCTGTACCTCAGATGATTGAATGTAGAAGAGAACATCCAGTGAAAAAGGGATAGTGTGTAGGATTAGAAAGATAGTCAGTAGATTTAGGAGGAAGAGTGAGTCTAGGATTTGGACCAAAAGTTCTTTAGCAATAGGTTTCGGTTAGAGAGTGAATATTAATGGCACCATATGTGAAAAGTCGGGCACAATGATGAACTGGGAAAAAATATGTAGGAAAGCAGACATCAATAGAGACATTAGGAAATCAGGCAAAGTAAAACGTGAGTGATAGGATTAGACATTTTCAACAGGGTTGAGGTTGAATACATAATCTTAAAAAGAAACAAAAATGTAGTCACCAATTGGATTGACATTTGAGAGCATTAGGCAAACTGGGCATGGATGTTTTTAGTAATCCATGTTCACATTCCATTGAGGCTTTATTGCAATCATAACGGTGACCTTTGCATTTTGTGTCCAGAATATTACTGTGATAATATGTATATGTAGATCAGGTGACATGAGTATTTCTTCCACCTTTTCTGGGAGCAATATTTTGAAAACATATGAATTAGTACTGGGGATACTAATAGGTTTACCCTGTGTTGATGAATATAGAGATGATGCATTAATAGACCATACTGTGAAAAAATTATATGACTGGTTCCAAATTTAAATAATGGATTGTTTTAATATCTGAAAATATAGAGGAAATCATATATTGATATACGTACATTAATTCCAACCAGTTATATATCTAATGGTATTATTAGGGTTACCGTTAATCATGAATAGTGTGTGAGTTTTGCTTCAAAAATGATTATTCAATCGAAAATAACGTGTTTAGAAAGAAGTCCAGTGAAAAGACCCGTCAAGAAACATGAAGGAATATATGTGTTCCGAAGGAGGAAGTGATTGAAAGTGAACCAAATATTTATAAATTTCTGAACTTGTGAATGAAAGGATATATTTTATGATGTCCAAAAACTGAATAAATAATAACGTACCAAGTTTGAATAAAAATGAACTTTAACAAACACATCATATCAAATAGGAATGTATTTGCATTGATGTTAAACTTGGTCAGTTACTCTAGAAATATTAGGATTTGTAAGAACCCTTCCCTGAAGTTAGTTTTCAGTACTAGGAAACAAATATGTATGTCAGTGGATGTATATTTCTGAGAATAAACTTGTTAAAAGTTAATTATAAATCCACATATATGAATATGAATGAATTCAGGCGGTGTATAAGAAGACATATATTTCATATTTTGGAAAATCTAGAGACTATATATATATATATATATATATATATATATATATATATATATATATACATATAGACACACAAACACACACACATTATAATGTCACAATATATATGTCAATCGAAATTCATCATGAAAAATAACTCATCCGCATATCCCAAAATATTCATTTTACTGAACATGGATGTATGTAGAATGTTGTTCATCTAGAAAGCTCACCCATGGGTTGAATTTTCTGTACCAACAGCATTTAGGAGGAGTGATCTCTTCTCACAAATAGTATCTGCCAAGTCAGCCACCTCACAAGAATATACGTGTGAAACCAGGTAGGATTCTATTTGTGCATATAAAAATACATGTGCTTAATAGGCTACAGAGAAAGGGAGACAGGAATTCATATATTTCTTAACTTTAAAAACACATGGAATAGTGTGTAGTGTCCCTCTTTATCCCTTTTGATTAACTTTGGCTTAAAAAAAAGAATTTTATTGAGAATTTTTGTATATATGTTTGTCAGGAATATTGCTCTGAAGTTTTCTTTCCTTGATGTGTCTTTGTCTGATTTTGGTATGTGAGTGATACTAGCCTCATGAAATGAGTTTGGAGGAGTTCCATGCTTTTCTATTTTATGGAATAATTTGAGGAGTATTGTGATGAATGCTTCTTTGAAGGTCTTGTAGAACTTGACTGAGAATCTGTCTGTTCCTGGGCTTTGCTTGATTGGTAGGCTGTTGACAGCAACTTCTATTTCATTGCTTGAAATTGATTTGGTTAAATTGTTCATGTCCTACTAATTCAGTTTGGGTATATCTCTAAAATTTTATTGATGTCATCATGGTATTTTAATTTATTAGAGTATAAATTTTCAAATTAGTTTTTAATTATTCTCTGTATTTTAGTTGTGTACTCTGTAAAAGTTCTTTTACGAATCTTAATTTTAGTAATTTGAGGTTTTTTTTCTTCATTAGCTTGGTTAAGGATGTGTCAATTTTATTTAGTTTTCGAAGATTAAATTTTGTTTTGTGTCAAAAAAAATAACATATGGAAAAGTATTTCAGCAAATTGAATAAATTTATAACTCCTACCTTATATCATGCAAAAGGCAAGTCCAACTATACACCATGTCCCTTCTGAAATGCTTGTATTTCTATTCTGTTTGGGATATTTTTCTCCATTATATTAGTATTAGTAGTCAGAGTCTAGTAGGGTATATGAATGTTTCTGAGAATAATCCTGAGAAAAGATAATTATAAGTACACATTCATGAATATGAAAAATTTAGGAAGTGCAAAATAAGACAAAAATATTCCATATTTTCAAAAATTTGGAGAGTATATCTATATCTATCTATATCTATATCTATACACACACACACACACACACACACACACAACACTCACAGACATTAAAAAGTACCAATATAAATACCAATAGAAATTCATCAGTAAATATATATCATCCACAGATGCAAAAATATTTATTTTACTGAACATGAGTTTATGTATAATGTTGTTCTACTAGGACGCTCTCCTATAGGTTGAATTTTCATTTAAAACAGTTTTAGGAGGAGTGAACTCTTCTCACAATTTGTATCTGCCAAGACAGCCACCTCACAAAAATATACGTGTGATACCTGGTAGGATTCTATATATGCATATAAATATACATGTGTGAATAGGCTACAGAAAAGGGAAACAAGAATTCACATATTTGTTAAATTTAAAAACACATGGAGAATATTTCCATTAAAATTTGACTAGATTTATAACACCTACCTTATATAATGCAAATGTCAAGTCCAACTATACAACATGTCTCCTCTGAAGTGCTTGTATTTCTATTGTGTTGGGTTAATTTTTCCCATTATAATAGGATGAATAGTCTGAGTCTACTAGGTATGGGTTAGTTTCAGGGATTCAGTATTTGAATGAAAATTGGAAAATGAATCCAATGTGTATCCTCCCGCTCTCATCCAGAACAATGCCTTGATATTACCTTCACCCCAAGTAAGAAGCAATTAGAGGAGAAGAGTTACAAAATCAGTGAATACATATCTGGAATGGAAAATGCTCAGGAGTTCACAACCTTTGAGGTAGTAGAGGAGTTTCCAAAATCAAGGGACAGGGTAAACACTCCACAAACATGGAGCTCTGCTGGCCTAAAAACTTTTTGAGAAACTGCGTCTGAGCTTCCGCAATTGAAATATATGTTGTTTTCAGATGATTTGGCTTCCTTTGTAGTGAGACCATCAAAGCTGGGTCTGCATCTATGTGACCTGGAGGACATGGTTTCTTATTTTCCAATGAACAAGATGAAGCAGTGCTGAATCCTCTCTTTGTAGGTAATCTGAGGCCACAGGCGACTAAGTGTCTCCCCGTGTGGACTGTGAAGCCATTAGGTCCTCCACCACTTTTTGTGGTGTTTTTCCTGCTGCACTGTGAGTTTGGTATTTGTTTCACGAAATACTATTAGCTAAACTGAGACACAGTGCTGGAGGGAGTTGTGTCACGAGTGGTGGGTCAGGGTCTGCAAGAGAATGCACCAACTAGGCTTCTATCTCTCACAGCTTGCCCCATTGCCCCCTTGTCCATATCAACCTGATTCTTCATTTTCCTCTGAAAACTCTCCATATAACAAGATGCCTTTACATATAAGGGTCTGCTGGCTGCACCATGTCAGTTACAAGCCATTTGGAATCCAATGGTAGATCCACATGACCCTACCACGGATGTTGTATCAAACACCTCCCCACCAATGCTCTAGACCCACTACTCAACAGGCTAAAACTTACTGGCATCTCTGTTCTACACCATTTTCATGAAACTCAGTAAATCAAGGCACTGTCTGGTATACTCATGAACAGTAACAGGACATCCAATATTTCTCCAGTGCCACCTGGTCATAGGAATTTCAAAAATTTCATGGTATTTATCTATCCATTTCTCGAGCATGAAGTTGGAGGCACTGTGGATTTCAATTCATGCAGCAAACATTAAATGGTGAGGAAGCTCATTTCAATGAATTCTCTGGAGAACTCTCACAGGCAAGGCTTCAAAAAGAGTGGACAAAAGGTCACATTAGGCCAGGCCCATTGAGGTCTACAATGTGAGGTCCATGTGTGTTTTGACTCTCAACTATGGCTGCCATTTCTTTAAGAATAAAATCATGTGATATCCTTGCTGAGTTTCCCAGGCCTCTGTGGAAATCCACCCGGGGCCTAGGTCTCAGTTTCCAAGAGCGACTTTCATGCTTGGCCTATTAAAATCTCAACAAAATTCATGGCAATGTTTCTCTGAGTTCAGTTGAAAAACCCAGTCTCTAAGGGGTATCACACCAGAGTTCAAGCCTACGTGTACCCAGTCATTTTTTCCAATGCCACACAAATGACCAAAATTAAAACCAAAACACTCCCACATGGCCCTCATCTTATTCCATATAGGCAATCATCTTAACCTCTGGCTGGAGGTTTCCATGAGGGGCGCAGCCCAAGACAGTGTCGAAAATCAGCTCGTTTGCCCCTCATTTGCCTAACGTCAGGGTAGCCTGGACACAGTTTCTGTGAACCAGGAGTGAACAAATAAACCTGCCGTTAATACTTCTGTGTTCCTCCAATTTGAGGCCTACTGATTTTAGATATCGATTCTTTAGGTGATTTAGAGTCATGCAAAAACACAAGCACCTTTGCAGGGCTTTGAAGAACTCATTTGACCCAAAGAATCCCTATTGTCATTTGATGGAGTGCAGGAACCTAACAGAGGAAGGCAAGAGACTTCATCCACAATGAATGATATTTTTTGCCATTTCGGTTTTGGAAGCTCACATGGGATCATTCTTAAGATCCATCAGGTGCTGAGAATCTAAGTCACAGCCACACACAGGTCCAAGAGGCTGATAAAGACACATCCCTTTCGAAAGCAATTAAGCAAGAGCCACAGGTGAGGCCCATTCATTTCCATTTGAAAACTGTTTTCTTCAGGCTTCACAAAGGGGTGGCCTTAGCAAAGACCTTCCTGACATTAAGTGCAACACAAGAATAAGTCAGTAAAAGGCCCAAAGCAGGGTTTCTGCCCTGAGACTATCCTGGTCACACTGATATCTGAGTTTTCTGAGATGCTCGCCATTCTCTTCAGCTATCCAGTACATGGTCATGTCACAGAGCTTGGAGGTGGTACATATTTAGGACACAAATCCATGAGCCTATTCTGGAGAGTGGCCAGAATTCAGGAAGAAAACAACAACTTAGAAAGATAGCAGGTGTTGCACATCGATAAGACAAGCTGCAGTCCATTCATATATTGGGCAGGATGAATTATGGGAAGATTTATACTAGACAGGACACATCCATTAATGCATTCTCTTTTCTAATGTCTACAACAACGGACACAGTGGGATACACAGAAACAGAAACACTCGCCGTGTCAAATGACTTACTAGAAACTGTCCAGTCCAATCCAAACAAACCGCCTTTCCTATGTATTCGCAGAACATGAGACAAAACAACAAACCCACACCCACTCCCACAAAGGCACCTCCTTCCCCCAAGTAGGTCTGTGACTATCCGGAGTGTCCTCTGACCAGTGGGCCACACAATGTTCCCCCGAAATGGCCTGTCTTCTCTCAGATTGTGTTTCCTTGACCAACTCTGTGAAGATGTCAGGAAAAAGTGGTTAGCCACTACCTGTTTTCTCAGAAATGGTCCACCTTCAGAGCTCTCCTGACATTTGGCCATTCTCACATCATTAGGTACCAAGAAAATTGACTCTGTCCTTGGGAAATCCAAACAAGTGAGCCCACTGGGACTGGGACTGGGACTGCATCTGGGTGCCTGGCTTCTTGGATACCAAGTTCAGAGAGTTCCATCACCAAGGAAATGAGGTATGTCACATTCTTTGGAACTGAATGAGATCACTGCCTTGGCAACCACTTTGTCCTAACAGTTGCTTCCAAGGGTAACATAAGATGGAGGTTGCCCCTACTTCCTGTGACACTTTCATAAGGTAGAATGTATATCAACCATTGGCACCCGGGAACAACTCTCCACTAAGGCCTGGTTTGGTCCCTCTTCTCTACAATAAGAAGAGAGATGCAGATTCAGAAACATCCCTTCATTCTGACCAGGTTGTTTGCCATGGAAGATGACTTTTGCTCTCTCAGTTGCTTCATACCTGTGTACAACTTCTCCAGGTATCATTTTTGCATGGACATTTGAGGTTCTCATTGGGTGGAAGGTCCCCAACTTTCCTGTATTGTAAGAACCACTCTGTCTCTGCTCTTCTGTAAAATTATTGAGGGAACAGTGTATACTTGGGGTTAAAAACAGGTTTGATTTGGGTTACGAACGATTCTGTGCGATGAATAATGGTATTGGTAACCTGCAATATTTACAAGAATATAGAGGTGATATATAAGTATGAAAAGAGAAATCTAGGTATGATTTGAAGCCCAGAAGGGTTTTGCCCTTGATTGGGATACTTAGCTTTGAATTATGTTCTGCAAAGATGTCTCAGATAATTCGATATACAATGGCATAGGACTTTGTACATTGGATGATTTAATTTAGAAGAGAACATCCAGTCAAAAAGGGATATTCAGTATGATTAGGAAGATAGTCGGTAGGATTAGGCAGAAGAGTGAGTATAGGATTTGGACCAAAAGTTCTTTAGCAATACACTTTTGGTTATAGAGTGAATGTAAATGTCAGCTCATATGAAGAGTCAGTCACTATGTTGAACTGGGGAAAATATGTAGAAAAGCAGATATCAATAGAAACATTACGAAATCAGGCAAATTATAAAGTGAGTGATAGAATTGGACATTTTCAACAGGGTTGGGTTTGAATATATAAATTAGGAAAAAACAAAAATGTAGTCACCAATAGGATTGACAATTGACAGCATTAGGCAACCTGGACACGGATGTTTTTAGAAATCCATGTTCACCTTCCATTTAGGTTTTGGTACAATCATAAGTGTGACCTTTCCATTTTTGTCCAGAATACTACTGTGATAATGAGGTGACATGAGTATTTCTTTCACCATTTCTGGGAGCAATATATTGAAGATGTAAAATAAGAATCGGGGTACAAAGAGGTGTACCCTGTTTCTATGAACATAGAGAAAAAGCATGAATAGACCATACTGTGAATAAATAATATAACTTTTTTGAACTTTAAATAATGAATTGAACTGACATCTGAAAAATTAAAGGAAATCGTATATTGATATACAATCATTAATTCCAACCAGTTATTTATCTAATGGAAATATTAGTGTTTTCTTTTATCATGAAGAGTTTGTGAGTTTTGCTTCAAAATGATTATGGAAATTCAAAATAATGTGTATGGAAAGAAATCTCATGAAAAGACCAGTCAAGAAACCCTGAGAATACATGTGTTCAGAAGCAAGAAGTGATTAAAGTTGAAACAAATGCCTATTAATTTGTGAACTTGTGGATGAAATGTATATCCTATGATGTGCAAAAACTGAAGAAACAATAATGTACCAGCGTCGAATACAAATGAATGACAAGTTACATATCATGTCCCATAGGAGTCTACTTGCATTGATGTTAGACTGGGGCAGTTACTGTAGAATAATTAGGATTTGTATGCACCATTCACTGAAGTTAGTTTTCAGTACTAGGAAACAAATATGTATTTCAGGTGGATGAATATTTCTGATTATAATCTTGTGAAAAGTGGATTATAAATCCACATACATGAACATGAATGAATTTAGAGAGTGTATATTAGACATATATATTTCATATTTTGAAAAATTTGGAGAGTATATCTATATCTATATCTACACACACACACACACACACACACACACACACACACAACACTCACAGACATTAAAAAGTGCCAATATACATGCGAATCGAAATTCATCAGTAAATATATATCATCCACAGATGCAAACATATTTATTTTACTGAACATGAGTTTATGTATAATGTTGTTCTACTCGGACGCTCTCCTATAGGTTGAATTTTCATTTCCAACAGCATTTAGGAGGAGTGAACTCTTCACAATTTGTATCTGCCAAGACAGCCACCTCACAAAAATGTACATGTGATACCTGGTAGGATTCTATATATGCATATAAATATACTTGTGTGAATAGGCTACAGAAAAGGGAAACAAGCATTCACATATTTGTTAAGTTTAAAAACACATGGAGAATATTTCCATTAAAATTTGACTAGATTTATATCTCCTAACTAATATAATGCAAATGTCACGTCCAACTATACAACATGTCTCCTCTGAAGTGCTTGTATTTCTATTGTGTTGGGTTAATTTTCCCCATTATATTAGGATGAATAGTCTGAGTCTACTGGGTATGGGTTAGTGTCAGGGATTCAGTACTTCGAATGGAAAATTGGAAAATGAATCCAATGTGTATGTAAATATATGCTTCACAAATATCCTCCCACTCTCATCCAGAAGAATGCCTTGACATTACCTTCACCCCAAGTAAGACACAATTAGAGGAGAAGAGTTACAAAATCAGTGAATACATATCTGGAATGTAAAATGCTCAGGAGCTCACAACCTTGGAGGTGGTAGAGGAGTTTCCAAAACTAAGGGACAGGGTAAACACTCCACAAACATGGAGCTCTGCTGGCCTAAAAACTTTTTGATAAACTGCCTCTGAGCTTCCGCACTTGAATTATATGTTGTTTTCAGATGATTTGGCTTCCTTTGTAGTGAGACCATCAAAGCTGGGTCTGCATCTATGTGACCTGGAGGACATGGTTTCTTATTTTCCAATGAACAAGATGAAGCAGTGCTGAATCCTCTCTTTGTAGGTAAACTGAGGCCACTGAAGACAAATTTTGTCCCCGTGTGGACACTGAAGCCATTTGGTCCTCCTCCACATTTTGTGGTTATTTTTCTGCTGCACTGTGAGTTTGGTATTTGTTTCCCGAAATACTAGGAGCTAAACTGGGACACTGTGCTGGAGGGAGTTCTGTAACGTGTGGTGGGTCAGGGTCTACAAGAGAATGCACCAACTAGGCTTCTATCTCTCACTGCTTGCCCCATTGCCCCCATGTCCATATCAACCTGATTCTTCATTTTCCTCTGAAAACTCTCCATATAACAAGATGCCTTTACATATAAGGGTCTGCTGGCTGCACCATGTCAGTTACAAGCCCTTTGGAATCCAATGGTAGATCCACAGGGCCCTACCACTGATTTTTATCAAACACCTCCCCACCACTGCTCTAGACCCACTACTCAGCAGGCTCCAACTTACTGGCATCTCTGTTCTACACCATTTTCATGAAACTCAGTAAGTCAACGCACTGTCTGGTATACTCATAATCAGCAACAGGACATCCAATGTTTCTCCAGTGCCACCTCGTCATAGGAATTTCAAAAATTTCATGGTATTTATCTAGCCATTTTTCAAGCATGAAGTTGGAGGCAATGGGGGTTTCCATTCATTCAGCAAACATTAAATGGTGAGGAAGCTCATTTCAATGAATTCTCTGGAGAACTCTCACAGGCAAGGCTTCCCAAAGAGTGGAAAAAGGTCACGTTAGGCCAGGCCCATTGAGGTCTACAATGTGAGGTCCATGTGTGTTTTGACTCTCAGCTGTGGCTGCCATTTCTTTAAGAATAAAATTATGTGATATCTTTGCTGAAATTCCCAGGCCTCTGTGGAAATCCACCCGGGGCCTAGGTCTCAGTTTCCAAGAGTGACTTTCATGCGTGGCCTCTTAAAATCCCAACAAAATTCATGGCAATGCTTCTCTGAGTTCAGTTCCAAAACCCAGTCTCTAAGGGGAATGACACCAGATTTCAAGCCCACGTACACCCAGTCATTTTTTCCAATGCCACACAAATGACCAAAATTAAAACCAAAACACTCCCACATGGCCCTCATCTTATTCCATATAGTCAATCATCTTAACCTCTGGCTGGAGGTTTCCATTAGGGCGCAGCCCAAGACAGTGTCCAAAATCAGCTCGTTTGCCCCTCATTTGCCTAAAGTCAGGGTAGCCTGGAAACCGTTTCTGTGAATGAGGAGTGAACAAATAAGCCTGCCGTTAATACTTCTGTGTTTCTCCAATTTGAGGCCTACTGAATTTAGGTATCGATTCTTTAGGTGATTTCGAGTCATGCGAAAACACAAGCACCTCTGCAGGGCTTTGAAAAACTCATTTGACCCAAAGAATCCCTATTCTCATTTGATGGAGTGCAGGAACCTAACAGAGCAAAGCAAGAGACTTCATTCACAATGAATGATATTTTTTGCCATTTTGGGTTTGGAAGCTCACATGGGATCATTCTTAAGATCCATCAGGTGCTGAGAATCTAAGTCACAGCCACACACAGGTTCAAGAGGCTGATAAAGACACATCCCTTTCCAAAGCAATTAAGCAAAGAGCCACAGGGGAGGCCCATTCATTTCCATTTGAAAACTGTTTTCTTCAGGCTTCACAAAGGGGTGGCCTGAGGCAAAGACCTTCCTGACATTCAGTGCAACACAACAATAAGTAAGCAAAAGGCCCAAAGCAGTGTTTCTGCACTGAGACTTTCCTGGTCACACTGATATCTGAGTTTTCTGAGATGCTCGCCATTCTCTTCAGCTATCCAGTACGTGGACATGTCACAGAGCTTGGAGGTGGTACCATTTTGGACACAAATCCATGAGCCTATTCTGGAGAGTGGCCAGAATTCGGGAAGAAAACAACAACTTAGAAAGATAGCAGATGTTGCACATCGATAAGACAAGCTGCAGTCCATTTATATATTGGCAGGATGAATTATGGGAAGATTTATACTAGACAGGACACATCCATTAATGCATTCTCTTTTCTAATGTCTACAACAATGGACACAGTGGAATACACAGAAACAGAAACACTCGCCATGTCAAATGACTTACTAGAAACTGTCCACTCCAAACCAAACAAACCTACTTTCCTATCTATTCTCAGAACATGAGACAAAACAACAAACCCACACGCACTCCCACAAAGGCACCTCCTTCCCCCAAGTAGGTCTGTGACTATCTGGGGTGTCCTCTGACTGTTGGGCCACACTATGTTCCCCCGAAATGTCCTGTCTTCTCTAAGATCTTATTTCCTTGAACAACTCTGTGAAGAAGTCAGGAAAAAGTGGTTAGCCACTACCTGTTTTCTCAGGAAAGGTCCATCTTCAGAGCTCTCCTGGCATTTTTCCTTCCTCACATCATCAGGTACCAAGAAAACTGACTCTGTCCTTGGTAAATCCAAACAAGTGAGCCCACTGGGACTGGGACTGGGACTGCCTCTGGCTGCCTGGCTTCTTGGATACCAAGTTCAGAGAGTTCCATCACCAAGGAACTGAGGTATGTCACATTCTTTGGAACTGAATGAGGTCACTGCCTTGGCAACCTCTTTGTCCTAACAGTTGCTTCCAAGGGTAACATAAGATGGAGTTTGCCCCTACTTCCTCTGACACTTTCATAAAGTAGAATGTATATCAACAATTGGCACCCGGGAACAGCTCTCCACCCAGGCCTGGTTTGGTCCATGTTCTCTACAATAAGAAGAGAGAGGCTGATTCAGACACATCCCTTCATCCTGACCAGGTTGTTTGCCATGGAAGATGACTTTTGCTCTCTCAGGTGCTTCATACCTGCTTACAACTTCTCCAGGTATGATTTGTGCATGGACATTTGAGGTTCTCTTCATGTGGAAGGTCCCCAACTCTCCTGTATTGTAAGAACCACTCTGTCCCTGCTCTTCTGTAAAATGATTGAGAAAACAGTGAATACTGGGGGTTAAAAACAGGTTTGATTTTGGTTACGTATGACTCTGTGCGATGAATAATGGTATTGGGAACCTGAAATATTTACAAGAATATTGAGGTGAAATATAAGTATGAAAACAGAAATCTAGGTATGATTTGAAGCCCAGAAGGGTTCTGCCCTTGATTGGGATACTGAACTTTGAACTATGTTCTGCAAATTTGTCTCAGATAATTTGATATACAATGGCATAGGACCTTGTACATTGGATGATTGAATTTAGAAGAGAACATCTAGTCAAAAAGGGATATTCAGTAGGATTAGGAAGATAGTCAGTAGGTTTCGGAAGAAGAGTGAGTATAGGATTTGGACCAAAAGTTCTTTAGCAATAGACTTTCAGTTATAGAGTGAAAGTATATTTCAGCACATATGAAGAGTCAGTCACTATGTTGAACTGGGGAAAATATGTAGAAAAGCAGATATCAATAGAAACATTACGAAATCAGGCAAAGTATAAAGTGAGTGATAGAATTAGACATTTTCAACAGGGTTGAGTTTGAATATATAAACTAGGAAAAAACAAAAATGTACTCACCAATAGGATTGACAATTGACAGCATTAGGCAACCTGGAAATGGATGTTTTTAGAAATCCATGTTCACTTTCCATGTAGGCTTGGGTACAATCATAAGTGTGACCTTTCCATTTTTTGTCCAGAATATTACTGTGATAATGAGGTGACATGAGTAATTCTTTCACCATTTCTGGGAGCAATATATTGAAGATGTAAAATAGAATCGGGGGTAGAAAGAGGTGTACCCTGTTTCTATGAACATAGAGAAAAAGCATGAATAGACCATACTGTGAATAAATAATATAACTTTTTTGAACTTTAAATAATGAATTGAACTGATATCTGAAAAATTAAAGGAAGTCGTATATTGATATACAATCATTCATTCCAACCAGTTTTATATCTAATGGAAATATTAATGTTTTGTTTTATCATAAAGAGTGTGTGAGTTTTGCTTCAAAATGATTATGGAAATTCAAAATAATGTGTTTGGAAAGAAGTCTCATGAAAAGACCATTCAAGAAACCCTGACAATACATGTGTTCTGAAGCAAGAAGTGATTAAAGTTGAAACAAATGCCTATTAATTTGTGAACTTGTGGATGAAATGTATATCCTATGATGTGCAAAAACTGAGGAAACAATAATGTAGCAGTGTCGAATACAAATGAATTACAAATTACATATCATGTCCCATAGGAGTCTACTTGCATTGATGTTAGACTGGGTCAGTTACTGTAGAATAATTAGGATTTGTATGCACAATTCACTGAAGTTAGTTTTCAGTACTAGGAAACAAATATGTATTTCAAGTGGATGAATATTTCTGATTATAATCTTGTGAAAAGTTGATTACAAATCCACATACATGAACATGAATGAATTTAGAGAGTGTATATTAGACACATATATTCCATATTTTGAAAAATTTGGAGAGTATATCTATATCTATATCTACATCTATATATATATATCTATATCTATCTATCTATCTATCTATATACATATATATATATATATATATATATATACACACACACACACGCACACACACACACACACACACACACAACACTCACAGACATTAAAAAGTACCAATATAAATGCCAATCAAAATTCATCAGTAAATATATATCATCCACAGATGCAAACATATTTATTTTACTGAACATGAGTTTATGTATAATGTTGTTGTACTAGGACGCTCTCCTATAGGTTGAATTTTCATTTCCAACAGCATTTAGGAGGAGTGAACACTTCTCACAATTTGTATCTGCCAAGACAGCCACATCACAAAAATGTACATGCGATACCTGGTAGGATTCTATATATGCATATAAATATACATGTGTGAATAGGCTACAGAAAAGGGAAACAAGCATTCACATATTTGTTAAGTTTAAAAACACATGGAGAATATTTCAATTAAAATTTGACTAGATTTATATCTCCTACCTTATATAATACAAATTTCAAGTCCACCTATACAACATGTCTCCTCTGAAGTGCTTGTATTTCTATTGTGTTTATGTTAATTTTCCCCATTATATTAGGATGAACTGTCTAAGTCTACCAGGTATGGGTTAATGTCAGGGATTTAGTACTTCGAATGGAAAATTTGAAAATGAATCCAATGCGTATGTAAATATATGCTGCACAATTTCCTCCCGCTCTCATCCAGAAGAATGCCTTGACATCACCTTCACCCCAAGTAAGACACAATTAGAGGAGAGGAGTTACAAAATCAGTGAATACATATCTGGAATGGAAAATGCTCAGGAGTTCACAACCTTGGAGGTGGTAGAAAAGTTTCCAAAACTAAGGGACAGGGTAAACACTCCACAAACATGGAGCTCTGCTGGCCTAAAAACTTTTTGAGAAACTCCTCTGAGATTCCGCACTTGAAATATATGTTGTTTTCAGGAGATTTGGCTTCCTTTGTAGTGAGACTATGAGAGCTGGGTCTGCATCTATGTGACCTGGAGGACATGGTTTCTTATTTTCCAAAGAACTAGATGAAGCAGTGCTGAATCCTCTCTTTGTAGGTTAACTGATGCCACTGGAGACTAAGTGTCTCCCCGTGTGGACTGTGAAGCCATTTGGTCCTCCTCCACTTTTTGTGGTGTTTTTCCTGCTGCACTGTGAGTTTGGTATTTGTTTCACGAAATACTAGGAGCTAAACTGGGATACAGTGCTGGAGGGAGTTGTGTCACGTGTGGTTGGTCAGGGTCTGCAAGGGAATGCACCAACTAGGCTTCTATCTCTCACAGCTTGCCCCATTGCCCCCTTGTCCATATCAACCTGATTCTTCATTTTCCTCTGAAGACTCTCCATATAACAAGATGCCTTTATATATAAGGGTCTGCTGGCTGCACCATGTCAGTTACAAGCAATTTGGAATCCAATGGTAGATCCACATGGCCCTACCACGGATGTTTTATCAAACACCTCCCCACCACTGCTCTAGACCCACTACTCAGCAGGCTCCAACTTACTGGCATCTCTGTTCTACACCATTTTCATGAAACTCAGTAAATCAAGGCACTGTCTGGTATACTCATAATCAGCAACAGGACATCCAATGTTTCTCCAGTGCCACCTGGTCATAGGAATTTCAAAAATTTCATGGTATTTATCTAGCCATTTTTCAAGCATGAAGTTGGAGGCACTGTGGGTTTCAATTCATGCAACAAACATTAAATGGTGAGGAAGCTCATTTCAATGAAATCTCTGGAGAACTCTAAAAGGCAAGGCTTCCCAAAGAGTGGACAAAAGGTCACATTAGGCCAGGCCCATTGAGGTCTACAATGTGAGGTCCATGTGTGTTTTGACTCTCAACTATGGCTGCCATTTCTTTAAGAATAAAATCATGTGATATCCTTGCTGAGTTTTCCAGGCCTCTGTGGAAATCCACCCGGGGCCTAGGTCTCAGTTTCCAAGAGCGACATTCATGCCTGGCCTCTTAAAATCAAAACAAAATTCATGGCAATGCTTCTCTGAGTTCAGTTCCAAAACCCAGTCTCTAAGGGGAATCACACCAGAGTTCAAGCCCACGTGGACACACTCATTTCTTCCAACTGTCACACAAATGACCAAAATTAAAACCGAAACACTCCCACATGGCCCTCATCTTATTCCATATAGTAACTCATCTTAACCTCTGGCTGGAGGTTTCCATGAGGGGCGCAGCCCAAGACAGTGTCCAAAATCAGCTCGTTTGCCCCTCATTTGCCTAAAGTCAGGGTGGCCTGGACACCGTTTCTGTGAACCAGGAATGATCAAATAAGCCTGCCGTTAATTCTTCTGTGTTTCTCCAATTTGAGGCCTACTGATTTCAGGAATACATTCTTTATGTGATTTAAAGTTATTCGAAAACCCAAGCACCTCTGCAGAGACTTGAAGAACTCATTTGACCCAAAGAATCCCTATTCTCACTTATGGAGTTCAGGATTTTAACAGAGGAAGGCAAGAGAATTCATCCACAATGAAAGATTTTTTGCCCTTATGGTTTTGGATGCACGCAGGGGATCATTTTTAGATTCATCAGGTGCTGAGAATCTAAGTCACAGCCACACACATGGCCAAGAGGCTGATTCAGACACATCCTTTCCCAAAGCAATGAAGCCAGAAGCCACAGGTGATGCCCATTCATTTCCATTTGAAAACTGTTTTCTTCAGGCTTCACAAAGGAGTGGCCTGAGGCAAAGACCTTCCTGACATTCAGTGCAACACAACAATAAGTCAGCAAAAGGCCCAAAGCAGGGTTTCTGCACTGAGACTTTCCTGGTCACACTGATATCTGAGTTTTCTGAGATGCTCGCCATTCTCTTCAGCTATCCAGTACATGGCCATGTTACAGAACTTGGAGGTGGTACATATTTTGGACACAAAACCATGAGCCTATTCTGGAGAGTGGCTAGAATTCAGGAAGAAAACAGCAACGTAGAAAGATAGCAGATGTTGCACATCGATAAGACAAGCTGCAGTCCATTCAAATATTGGGCAGGATGAATTATGGGAAGATTTATACTAGACAGGACACCTCCATTAATGCATTCTCTTTAATGTCTACAACAACGGACACATTGGGATACACCGAAACAGAAACACTCGCCTGATCAAACAACTTGCTAGAAACTGTCCACTCCAAACCAAACAAACAGCCTTTCCTACCTATTCTCAGAACATGAGACAAAACAACAAACCCACACCCACTCCCACAAAGGCACCTCCTTCCCCCAAGTAGGTCTGTGACTATCCGGAGTTTCCTCTGACTGGGGGCCATACTATGTTCCCCCGAAATGTCCTGTCTTCTCTCAGATCTTGTTTCCTTGTTCAACTCTTTGTAGTTTTCAAGAAAAAGTGGTGAGCCACTACCTGCTTTCTCAGGAAAGGTCCCTCTTTAGAGTTCTCCTGGCATTAGGCCATCCTCACATCAGTAGGTACCAAGAAAACTGACTCTGTCCTTGGTAAATCCAAACAAGTGAGCCCACTGGGACTGGGACTGGGACTGCCTCTGGGTGCCTGGCCTCTTGGATACAAATTTCAGAGAGTTCCATCACCAAGGAAATGAGGTATGTCACTTTCTTTGGAACTGAATGAGTCACTTCCTTGGCAACCACATTGTCCTAACTGTTGCTTCCAAGGGTCCCATGAGATGGAGGCTTCCCCTACTTCCTGTGACACTTTCACAAGGGAGAATGGTATATCAACCATAGGCACCCAGGAACAGCTCTCCACACAGGCCTGGTTTGGTCCATCTTCTCTACAATAAGAAGAGAGAGGCTGATTCAGACACATCCCTTCTTTCTGACCAAGATATTTGCCATGGAAGATGACTTTTGCTCTCTCAGGTCCTTCATACCTGCCTACAACTTCTCCAGGTATCATTTCTGCATGGACCTTTGAGGTTCTCATCAGGTGGAAGGTCCCCAACTTTCCTGTATTGTAAGAACCACTCTGTCCATGCTCTTCTGTAAGATGATTGAGGGACCAGTGTATAATTGGGGTTAAAAACAGGTTTGATATGGGTTACGAATGATTCTGTGCGATGAATAATGGTATTGGGAACCTGCAATGCTTACAAAATATAGATGTGAAATATAAGTATGAAAACAGAAATCTAGGTATGATTTGAAGCCCATAAGGGTTCTGCCCTTGATTGGGGTACTTAGCTTTGAATTATGTTCTGCAAAGATGTCTCAGATAATTCGATATACAATTGCATAGGACCTTGTAAATTGGATGATTGAATTTAGAAGAGATCACCCAGTCAAAAAGGGATATTCAGTAGGATTAGGAAGATAGTCGGTAGGTTTAGGAAGAAGAGTGAGTATAGGATTTGGACCAAAAGTTCTTTAGCAATAGACTTTCGGTTATAGAGTGAATGTAAATGTCAGCACATATGAAGAGTCAGTCACTATGTTGAACTGGGGAAAATATGTAGAAAAGCAGAGATCAATAGAAACATTACGAAATCAGGCAAAGTATAAAGTGAGTGATAGAATTAGACATTTTCAACAGGATTGAGTTTGAATATATAAATTAGGAAAAAACAAAAATGTAGTCACCAATAGGATTGACAATTGACAGCATTACGCAACCTGGACATGGATGTTTTTAGAAATCCATGTTCACTTTCCATTTAGGATTTGGTACAATCATAAGTGTGACCTTTCCATTTTTTGTCCAGAATATTACTGTGATAATGAGGTGACATGAGTAATTCTTTCACCATTTCTGGGAGCAATATATTGAAGATGTAAAATCAGAATCGGGGGTACAAAGAGGTGTACCCTGTTTCTATGAACATAGAGAAAAAGCATGAATAGACCATACTGTGAATAAATAATATAACTTTTTTGAACTTTAAATAATGAATTGAACTGATATCTGAAAAATTAAAGGAAATCGTATATTGATATACAATGATTCATTCCAACCAGTTATATATCTAAACGAAATATTAGTGTTTTGGTTTATCATGAAGAGTGTGTGAGTTTTGCTTCAAAATGACTATGGAAATTCAAAATAATGTGTTTGGAAAGAAGTCTCATGAAAAGACCATTCAAGAAACCCTGACAATACATGTGTTCTGAAGCAAGAAGTGATTAAAGTTGAAACAAATGCCTATTAATTTGTGAACTTGTGGATGAAATGTATATCCTATGATTTGCAAAAACTGAAGAAACAATAATGTACCAGTGTCGAATACAAATGAATGACAAATTACATATCATGTCCCATAGGAGTCTACTTGCATTGATGTTATACTGGGTCGGTTACTGTAGAATAATTAGGATATGTATGCACCATTCACTGAAGTTAGTTTTCAGTACTAGGAAACAAATATATATTTCATGTGGATGAATATTTCTGATTATAATCTTGTGAAAAGTTGATTATAAATCCACATACATGAACATGAATGAATTTAGAGAGTGTATATTAGACATATATATTTCATATTTTGAAAAATTTGGGGAGTATATCTATATATATATATATATATATATATATATATATATATATATATATATATATCCACACACACACACACACACACACACACACACACACACACAACACTCACAGACATTAAAAAAATACCAATATAAATGCCAATCGAAATTGATCAGTAAATATATATGATCCACAGATGCAAAAATATTTATTTTGCTGAACATGAGTTTATGTATTATGTTGTTTTACTGGGACGCTCTCCTATAGGTTGAATTTTCATTTCCAACAGCATTTAGGAGGAGTGAACTCTTCTCACAATTTGTATCTGCCAAGACAGCCACCTCACAAAAATGTACATGTGATACCTGCTAGGATTCTATATATGCATATATATATATATATATATATATATATATATATATATATATATATATATATATAAATATATGTGTGTGTGTGTGTGTGTGTGAATAGGCTAAAGAAAAGGGAAACAAGAATTCACATATTTGTTAAGTTTAAAAACACATGGAGAATATTTCCATTAAAATTTGAATACATTTATAACTCCTACCTTATATAGTGCAAATGTCAAGTCCAACTATACAACATGTCTCTTCTGAAGTGCTTGTATTTCTATTGTGTTGGGTTAATTTTCCCCATTATATTAGGATGAATAGTCTGAGTCTACTAGGTATGGCTTAGTGTCAGGAATTCAGCATTTCGAATGGAAAATTGGAAAATGAATCCAATGTGTATGTAAATATATGCTTCACAAATATCCTCCCACTTTCATCCAGAAGAATGCCTTGACATTACCTTCACCCCAAGTAAGACACAATTAGAGGAGAAGAGTTACAAAATCAGTGAATACATATCTGGAATGTAAAATGCTCAGGAGCTCACAACCTTGGAGGTGGTAGAGGAGTTTCCAAAACTAAGGGACAGGGTAAACACTCCACAAACATGGAGCTCTGCTGGCCTAAAAACTTTTTGAGAAACTGCCTCTGAGCTTCTGTACTTGAAATATATGTTGTTTTCAGGAGATTTGGCTTTCTTTGTAGTGAGACCATCAAAGCTGGGTCTGCATCTATGTGACCTGGAGGACATGGTTTCTTATTTTCCAATGAACAAGATGAAGCAGTGCTGAATCCTCTCTTTGTAGGTAAACTGAGACCACTGGGTACTAAGTGTCTCCCCGTGTGGACTGTGAACCCATTTGGTTCTCCTCCACTTTTTGTGGTGTTTTTGCTTCTGCACTGTGAGTTTGGTATTTGTTTCCCGAAATACTAGGAACTAAACTGGGACACAGTGCTGGAGGGAGTTCTGTCACGTGTGTTGGGTCAGGGTCTGCAAGAGAATGCACCAACTAGGCTTCTATCTCTCACAGCTTGCCCAATTGACCCCATGTCCATATCAACCTGATTCTTAATTTTCCTCTGAAAACTCTTCATATAACAAGATGCCTTTACATATAAGGGTCTGCTGGCTCCACCATATCAGTTACAAGCCATTTGGAATCCAATGGTAGATCCACATGGCACTACCACGGATGTTTTATCAAACACGTCTCCACCACTGCTCTAGACCCACTACTCAGCAGACTCCAACTTACTGGCATCTCTGTTCTACACGATTTTTATGAAACTCAGTAAATCAAGGCACTGTCTGGTATACTCATGATCAGCAACAGGACATCCAATGTTTCTCCAGTGCCACCTGGTCATTGGAATTTCAAAAATTTCATGGTATTTATTTAGCCATTTATCAAGCATGAAGTTGGAGGCACTGTGGGTTTCAATTCATTCAGCAAACATTAAATGGTGAGGAAGCTCATTTCAATGAAATCTCTGGAGAACCCTCACAGGCAAGGCTTCCCAAAGAGTGAACAAAAGGTCACATTAGGCCAGGCCCATTGAGGTCTACAATGTGAGGTCCATGTGTGTTTTGACTCTAAACTATGGCTGCCATTTCTTTAAGAATAAAATCATGTGATATCCTTGCTGAGATTCCCAGGCCTCTGTGGAAATCCACCGGGGCCTAGGTCTCAGTTTCCAAGAGCGACTTTCATGCGTGGCCTCTTAAAATCCCAACAAAATTCATGCCAATGCTTCTCTGAGTTCAGTTCCAAATCCCAGTCTCTAAGGGGAATCACACCAGAGTTCAAGCCCACGTGGACCCAGTCATTTTTTCCAATGCCACACAAATGATCAAAATTAAAATCAAAACACTCCCACATGGCCCTCATCTTATTCCATATAGTCAATCATCTTAACCTCTGGGTGGAGGTTTCCATGAGGGGCGCAGCCAAAGACAGTGTCCAAAATCAGCTCGTTTGCCCCTCATTTTCCTAATGTCAGGGTATCCTGGACACCGTTTCTGTGAACCAGGATTGAACAAATAAGCCTGCCGTTAATACTTCTGTGTTTCTCCAATTTGATGCCTACTGAATTTAGGTATCGATTCTTTAGGTGATTTCGAGTCATGCGAAAACACAAGCACCTCTGCAGGGCTTTGAAGAACTCATTTGACCCAAAGAATCCCTATTCTCATTTGATGGAGTGCAGGAATCTAACAGAGGAAGGAAAGAGACTTCATCCACAATGAATGATATTTTTGCCATTTTGGTTTTGGAAGCTCACATGGGATCATTCTTAAGATCCATCAGGTTCTGTGAATCTAAGTCACAGCCACACACAGGTCCAAGAGGCTGATAAAGACACATCCCTTTCCAAAGCAATTAAGCAAAGAGCCACAGGTGAAGCCCATTCATTTCCATTTGAAAACTGTTTCCTTCAGGCTTCACAAAGGAGTGGCCTGAGGCAAAGACCTTCCTGACATTGAGTGCAACACAACAATAAGTAAGCAAAAGGCCCAAAGCAGGGTTTCTGCACTGAGACTTTCCTGGTCACGCTGATATCTGAGTTGTCTGAGATTCTCGCCATTCTCTTCAGCTATCCAGTACATGGCCATGTCACAGAGCTTGGAGGTGGTACATATTTTGGACACAAATCCATGAGCCTATTCTGGAAAGTGTCCAGAATTCAGAAAGAAAACAACTTAGAAAGATAGCAGGTGTTGCACATCGATAAGACAAGCTGCAGTCCTTTCATATATTGGGCAGGATGAATTATGGGAAGATTTATACTAGACAGGACACACCCATTAATGCATTCTCTTTTCTAATGTCTACAACAACGAACACAGGGGGATACACAGAAACAGAAAAACTCACCGTGTCAAATGACTTACTAGAAATTGTCCATTCCAAACCAAACAAACCGCCTTTCCTATCTATTCTCAGAACATGAGACAAAACAACAAACCCACACCCACTCCCCCAAAGGCACCTCCTTCCCCCAAGTAGGTCTGTGACTATCCGGAGTGTCCTCTGACTGGTGGGCCATACTATGTTCCCCCAAAATGGACTGTCTTCTCTCAGATCTTGTTTCATTGACCAACTCTGTGAAGATGTCAGGAAAAAGTGGTTAGACACTACCTGTTTTCTCAGGAAAAATCAATCTTCACAGCTCTCCTGGCATTTGGCCATCCTCACATCATTAGGTACCAAGAAAACTGACTGTCCTTGGTAAATCCAAACAAGTGAGCACACTGGGACTGGGACTTGGACTGCCTCTGGGTGCCTGGCTTCTTGGATACCAAGTTCAGAGAGTTCCATCACCAAGGAAATGAGGTATGTCACATTCTTTGGAACTGAATGAGGTCCCTGCCTTGGCACCCACTTTGTCCAAACAGTTGCTTCCAAGGGAAACATAAGATGGATGTTGCCCCTACTTCCTGTGACACTTTCATAAGGTAGAATGTATATCAACCATTGGCACCCGGGAACAGCTCTCCACTCATGCCTGGTTTGGTCCATCATCTCTAAAATAAGAAGAGAGAGGCAGATTCAGACATATCCCTTCATCCTGACCAGGTTCTTTTCCATGGAAGAGGACTTTTGCTCTCTCTGGTGCTTCATACCTGCCTACAACTTCTCCAGGTATCATTTGTGCATGGACATTTGAGGTTCTCATCAGGTGGAAGGCCCCCAACTTTCCTGTATTGTAAGAACCACTCTGTCCCTGCTCTTCTGTAAATTGATTGAGGGAACAGTGTATACTTGGGGTTAAAAACAGGTTTCATTTGGGTTAGGAATGATTCTGTGCGATGAATAATGGTATTGGAAACATGCAATATTTACAAGAATATAGAGTTGAAATATAAGTATGAAAACAGAAATCAAGGTATGATTTGAAGCCCAGAATAGTGTTGCCCTTGATTGGGATACTAAGCTTTGAATTATGTTCTGCAAAGTTGTCTCAGATAATTCGATATACAATGGCATAGGACCTTGTAAATTGGATGATTGAATTTAGAAGAGAACATCCAGTCAAAAAGGGATATTCAGTAGGATTAGGAAGATAGTCGGTAGGTTTAGGAAGAAGAGTGAGTATAGGATTTGGACCAAAAGTTCTTTAGCAATAGACTTTCGGTTATAGAGTGAATGTAAATGTCAACACACATGAAGAGTCAGTCAGTATGTTGAACTGGGGAAAATATGTAGAAAAGCCGATATCAATAGAAACATTACGAAATGAGGCAAAGTATAAAGTGAGTGATAGAATTAGACATTTTGAACAGGGTTGAGTTTGAATATATAAATTAGGAAAAAACAAATATGTAGTCACCAATAAAATTGACAATTGACAGCATTAGGCAACCTGGACATAGATGTTTTTAGAAATCCATGTTCACTTTCTATTTAGGCTTTGGTACAATCATAAGTGTGACCTTTCCATTTTTTGTCCAGAATATTACTTTGATAATGAGGTGACATGAGTATTTCTTTCACCATTTCTGGGAGCAATATATTGAAGATGTAAAATTAGAATTGGTTGTACAAAGCGGTGTACCCTGTTTGTATGAACATAGAGAAAAAGCATGAATAGACCATACTGTGAATAAATAATATAACTTTTTTGAACTTTAAATAATGCATTGAACTGATATCTGAAAAATTAAAGGAAGTCGTATATTGATATACAATCATTAATTCCAACCAGTTATTTATCTAATGGAAATATTAGTGTTTTCTTTTATCATGAAGACTTTGTGAGTTTTGCTTCAAAATGATTATGGAAATTCAAAATAATGTGTTTGGTAAGAAGTCTCATGAAAAGACCAGTCAAGAAACCCTGACAATACATGTGTTCTGAAGCAAGAAGTGATTAAAGTTGAAACAAATGCCTATTAATTTGTGAACTTGTGGGTGAAATGTATATCCTATGATGTGCAAAAACTGAAGAAACAATAATGTACCAGCGTCGAATACAAATGAATGACAAATTACATATCATGTCCCATAGGAGTCTACTTGCATTGATGTTAGACTGGGTCAGTTACTGTAGAATAATTAAGATATGTATGCAACATTCACTGAAGTTAGTTTTCAGTACTAGGAAACAGATATGTATTTCAGGTGCATGAATATTACTGATTATAATCTTGTGAAAAGTTGATTTTATATCCACATACATGAACATGAATGAATTTAGAGAGTGTATATTAGACACATATATTTCATATTTTGAAAAATTTGGAGAGTATATCTATATCTATATCTATATCTATACACACACACACACACACACACACACAACACTCACAGACATTAAAAAGTACCAATATAAATGCCAATCGAAATTCATCAGTAAATATATGTCATCCAGAAATGCAAAAATATTTATTTGACTGAATATGACTTTATGTATAACGTTGTTCGACTAGGACTGTCTCCTATAGGTTGAATTTTTATTTCCAACAGCATTTAGGAGGAGTGAAGTCTTCTCACAATTTGTATCTGCTAAGACAGCCACCTCACAAAATGTACGTGTGATACCTGCTAGGATTCTATATATGCATATATATATACATGTGTGAATAGGCTAAAGAAAAGGGAAACAAGAATTCACATATTTGTTAATTTTAAAAACACATGGAGAATATGTCCATTAAAATTTGAATACATTCATAACTCCTACCTTATATAATGCAAATGTCAAGTCCAACTATACAATATGTCTCCTCTGAAGTGCTTGTATTTCTATTGTGTTGGGTTAATTTTCCCCATTATATTAGGATGAATAGTCTGAGTCTACTAGGTATGGCTTAGTGTCAGGAATTCAGCATTTCGAATGGAAAATTGGAAAATGAATCCAATGTGTATGTAAATATATGCTGCACAAATATCCTCCCGCTCTCATCCAGAAGAATGCCTTGAAATTACCTTCACCCCAAGTAAGACACAATTAGAGGAAAAGAGTTACAAAATCAGTGAATACATATCTGGAATGTAAAATGCTCAGGATTTCACAACCTTGGAGGTGGTAGAGGAGTTTGCAAAACTAAGGGACAGGGTAAACACTCCACAAATATGAAGCTCTGCTGGCCTAAAAACTTTTTGAGAAACTGCCTCTGAGCTTCTGTACTTGAAATATATGTTGTTTTCAGGAGATTTGTCTTCCTTTGTAGGGAGACCATCAAAGCTGGGTCTGCATCTATGTGACCTGGAGGACATGGTTTCTTATTTTCCAATGAACAAGATGAAGCAGTGCTGAATCCACTCTTTGTAGGTAAACTGAGGCCCCTGGGGACTAAGTTTCTCCCCGTGTGGACTGTAAAGCCATTTGGTCCTCCTCCACTTTTTGTGGTTTTTTTGCTGCTGCACTGTGAGTTTGGTATTTGTTTCACGAAATACTAGGAGCTAATCTGGGACAGAGTGCTGGAGGGAGTTCTGTCACGTGTGGTGGGTCAGGGTCTGCTAGAGAATGCACCAAATAAGCTTCGATCTCTCACAGCTTGCCCCATTTCCCCCTTGTCCATATCAACCTGATTCTTAATTTTCCTCTGAAAACTCTGCATATAACAAGATGCTTTTACATATAAGGGTCTGCTGGCTGTACCACGTCAGTTACAAGCCATTTGGAATCCAATGGTAGATCCACATGGCCCTACCACGGATGTTTTATCAAACACCTCCCCACCACTGCTCTAGACCCACTACTCAGCAGGCTCCAACTTACTGCCATCCTATTCTACACCATTTTCATGAAACTCCATAAATCAAGGCACTGTCTGGTATACTCATGATCAGCAACCGGACATCCAATGTTTCTCCAGTGCCACCCGGTCATAGAAATTTCAAAAATTTCATGGTATTTATCTAGCCATTTTTCAAGCATGAAGTTGGAGGCACTGTGGGTTTCAATTCATTCAGCAAACATTAAATGGTGAGGAAGCTCATTTCAATGAAATCTCTGCAGAACTCTCACAGGCAAGGCTTTCCAAAGAGTGGTCAAAAGGTCACATTAGGCCGGGCCATTGAGGTCTACAATGTGAGGTCCATGTGTGTTTTGACTCTCAACTATGGCTGCCATGTCTTTAAGAATAAAATCATGTGATATCCTTGCTGAGATTCCCAGGCCTCTGTGGAAATCCACCCGGGGCCTAGGTCTCAATTTCCAAGAGCGACTTTCATGCGTGGCCTCTTGAAATCCTAACAAAATTCATGGCAATGCTTCTCTGAGTTCAGTTCCAAAACCCAGTCTCTAAGGGGAATCACACCAGAGTTCAAGCCCACGTGGACCCAGTCATTTTTTCCAATGCTACTCAAATGACCAAAATTAAAACCGAAACACTCCCACATGGCCCTCATCTTATTTTATATAGTAACTCATCTTAACCTCTGGCTGGAGGTTTCCATGAGGGGCGCAGCCATAGACAGTATCCAAAATCAGCTCGTTTTCCCCTCATTTGCCTAAAGTCAGGGTGGCCTGGACACCGTTTCTGTGAACCAGCAATGATCAAATAAGCCTGCCGTTAATTCTTCTGTGTTTCTCCAATTTGAGGCCTACTGATTTCAGGAATACATTCTTTATGTGATTTAAAGTTATTCGAAAACCCAAACACCTCTGCAAAGATTTGAAGAACTCATTTGACCCAAAGAATCCCTATTCTCACTAGATGGAGTTCAGGAACCTAACAGAGGAAGGCAAGAGACTTCATCCACAATGAATGATTTTTTGCCCTTATGGTTTTGGATGCACGCATGGGATCATTCTTTAGATTCATCAGGTGCTGAGAATCTAAGTCACAGCCACACACATGGCCAAGAGGCTGATTCAGACACATCCATTCTCAAAGCAATGAAGCCAGAAGCCACAGGTGATGCCCATTCATTTGTATTTGAAAACTGTTTTCTTCAGGTTTCACAAAGGGGTGGCTTGAGGCAAAGACCTTCCTGACATTCAGAGCAACACAACAATTAGTAAGCAAATTGCCCAAAGCAGGGTTTCTGCACTGAGACTTTCCTGGTCACACTGATATCTGAGTTTTCTGAAATGCTCGCCATTCTCTTCAGCTATCCATTACATGGACATGTCACAGAGCTTGGAGGTGGTACATATTTTGGACACAAAACCATGAGCCTATTCTGGAGAGTGGCCAGAATTCAGGAAGAAAACAGCATCTTAGAAAGATAGTAGGTGTTGCACATCGATAAGACAAGCTGCAGTCCATTCATATATTGGGCAGGATGAATTATGGGAAGACTTATACTAGACAGGACACATCAATTAATGCATTCTCTTTTTAATGTCTACAACAACGGACACATTGGGATACACCGAAACAGAAACACTCGCCTTGTCAAACAACTTACTAGAAACTGTCCACTACAAACCAAACAAACCGCCTTTCCTACCTATTCTCAGAACATGAGACAAAACAACAAACCCACACCCACTCCCACAAAGGCACCTCCTTACCCCAAGTAGGTCTGTGACTATCCGGAGTTTCCTCTGACTGCGGGCCATACTATGTTCCCCCGAAATGGCCTGTCTTCTCTCAGATCTTGTTTCCTTGTTCAACTCTGTGTAGTTGTCAGGAAAAAGTGGTTAGCCACTACCTGCTTTCTCAGGAAAGGTCCCTCTTTAGAGTTCTCCTGGCATTAGGCCATCCTCACATCAGTAGGTACCAAGAAAACTGACTCTGTCCTTGGTAAATCCAAACAAGTGAGCCCACTGGGACTGGGACTGGGACTGGCTCTGGGTGCCTGGCTTCTTGGATACAAATTTCAGAGAGTTCCATCACCAAGGAAATGAGGTATGTCACATTCTTTGGAACTGAATGAGGTCACTGCCTTGGCAACCACTTTGTCCTAACTGTTGCTTCCAAGGGTCCCATGAGATGGAGGCTTCCCCTACTTCCTGTGACACTTTCACAAGGTAGAATTGTATATCAACCATAGGCACCCAGGAACAGCTCTCCACACAGGCCTGGTTTGGTCCATCTTCTCTACAATAAAAAGAGAGAGGCTGATTCAGACACATCCCTTCATCCTGACCAGGTTATTTGCCATGGAAGATGACTTTTGCTCACTCAGGTCCTTCATACCTGCCTACAACTTCTCCAGGTATCATTTCTGCATGGACCTTTGAGGTTCTCAGCAGGTGGAAGATCCCATAATTTCCTGTATTGTAAGAACCACTCTGTCCCTGCTTTTCTGTAAAATGAGATTGAGGGAACAGTGTGCGCTTAGGGTTAATAACAGGTTTGGTTTGGGTTATGAATCATTCTGTGTGATGAATAATGGTATTGGGAACCTGTGATATTTACAAGAATATAGATGTGAAATAAAAGTATGAAAACAAAAATCTAGGTATGATTTGAAGCCCAGAAGGGTTTTTCCCTTGATTGGGATACTTAGCTTTGAATTATGTTCTGCAAAGATGTCTCAGATAATTCGATATACAAGGGAGTAGGACCTTGTACCTATGATGATTGAATTTAGAAGAGAACATCCAGGCAAAAAGTGATAATCGTTAGGATTAGGAAGATAGTCGATAGCTTTAGGAAGAAGAGTGATTATAGGATTTGGACCAAAAGTTCTTTACCAGTAGGGTTTCGGTTATGGAGTGAATGTAGATGTCAGTACATATGAAGAGTCAGTCACTATGGTGAACTGGGGAAAATATGTAGAAAAGCAGATATCAATAGAATCATTACAAAATCAGGCAAAGTATAAAGTGAGTGATAGAATTAGTCATTTTCAACAGGGTTGAGTTTGAATATATAAATTAGATGGAAACAAATATGTAGTCACCAACAGGATTGACAATTGATAGCATTAGGCAACCTGGACATGGATGTTTTTAGTAATCTATGTTCACTTTCCATTTAGGCTTTGGTACAATCATAAGAGTGACCTTTCCATTTTTTGTCCAGAATATTACTGTGATAATGAGGTGACATGAGTATTTCTTTCACCATTTCTGGGAGCAATATATTGAATATTTAAAATTAGAATTGGGGGTACAAAGAGGTGTACCCTGTGTCTATGAACATAGAGATAAAGCATGAATAGAACATACTGTGACTAAATAATACAACTTTTTTGAACTTTAAATAATGAATTGAATTGATATCTGAAAAATTAAAGGAAATCATATATTGATACACAATCATTCATTCCAACCAGTTATATATCTCATGGAAATATTAGTGTTTTGGTTTATCATGAAGAGTGTGTGAGTTTTGCTTCAAAAGTGATTATGGAAATCTAAAATAATGTGTTTGGAAAGAAGTCTCATGAAAAGACCTGTCAAGAAACCCTGACAATACTTGTGTTCTGAAGCAAGAAGTGATTAAAGTTGAAACAAATGCCTATAAATTTGTGAACTTGTGGATGAAGTGTATAACTTAAAATGTGCAAAAACTGAAGAAATAATAATGTACCATTGTTGAATACATATGAACGTCAAATTACATATCATGTCCCATAGGAGTCTACTTGCATTGATGTTAGACTGGGTCAGTTTCTGTAGAATAATGAGGATTTGTATGCCACATTCACTGAAGTTAGTTTTCAGTACTAGGAAACAATTATGTATTTCAGGTGGATGAATATTTCTGATTATAATCTTGTGAAAAGTTGATTATAATTCCACATACATGAACATGAATGAATTTAGAGGCTTTACATTAGACACATATATTTTATATTTTGAAACATCTGCAGAGTGTACAGATATATTATACACACACACACACAAAAAAAAAAAACTCACATACATTTAATAGTAGCAATATATATGCCAATCGAAATTCATCAGTAAATATATATCATCCACAGATGCAAAAATATTTTTTTTACTGAACATGAATTTATGCATAATGTTCTTCTACTAGGAAGCTCCCCTATAGGTTGAATTTTCAGTTCCAACAGCGTTTAGGAGGAGTGAACTCTTCTCACAGTTTGTATATGCCAAGTCAGCCACCTCAAAAATGTATGTGTGATACCTGGTAGGATTCTATATGTGCATATAAATATACAAGTGTGAATAGGCTAAAGAGAAAGGGAAACAAGAATTCTCGTATTTTTTAAGTTTAAAAACTCAGGGAGAACTTCTTTGATTAAAAATTGACTAGATTTATAACTTTTACCTTATATAATGCAAAACGCAAGTCCAACTATACAACATGCCTCCAATGAACTGCTTGTATTTCTATAGGTTTGGCTTATTTTTCTCTATCATATTAGGAGGAGTTGTCTGAGTCTAGTAGGTATGGGTTAGTGTCAGGGATTCAATATTTCAAAATGAAAATTGGAAAATGAATCCAATTTGTATGCATATATATTCTGCACAAATATCCTCCCACTCTCATCCAGAACAATGCCTTGACATTACCTTCACCCCAAGTAAGACACAATTAGAGGAGAAGAGTTAGAAAATCAGTGAACACATATCTGGAATGGAAAATGCTCAGGAGTTCACAACCTTGGAGGTTGTAGAGGAGTTTCCAAAAGCAAGGGATAGGGTAAACACTCCACAAACATGGAGCTCTGCTGGCCTAAAAGCTTTTTGAGAAACTGCCTCTGAGATAGGGCACTTGAAATATATGTTGTTTTCAGGAGATTTGGCTTTCTTTGTAGTGAGACAATCAAAGCTGGGTCTGCATCTATGAGACCTGGAAGACATTGTTTCTGATTTTTCAATGAACATGAGGCAGCAGTGCTGATATTTTTCTTTTTAAGTAAACTGTTGCCTCTGGGGTCTAAGTGTCTCCCCGTTGAACTGTGAAGCCATTTGGCCCTCCTACACTTTTTGTGGGGTTTTTGCTGCTGCACTGGTAGTTTGGTGTTTGTTTCATAAAATAGAAGGAGTTCAACTGGGACACAGTGCAGGAGGGAGTTCTATCACGTGTGGTGGGTCAGGGACAGCAGAAAAATGCACCAACCAATCTTCTATCCCTCAAAGCTTGCCCCATTGCATCGTTGTCCATAGCAACCTGATTCTGAACATTGCCCTGAATCCTCTCCATATAACAAGTTGCCTTTACTTATAAGGGTCTGCTTGCTGCACCATGTAAGCCACAAGCCATTTGTAAGCCAATGGAAGATCCAAATTGCTCCAACACAGAAGTTTTATCACACTCCTGCCCACCACAACTCTAGGCCCACTTCTCAGGAGGCTGCAACTTACTGGGACCTCTGTTCTACACCATTTTCATAAAACCCAGTCAAGCAAGGCACTGTCAGGTACATCCATGATCAGCAGCAGGACATACAAAGGTTCTCTAGTGCAACCTAGTCATGGGATTTTCAAAAAATTCACGGTATTTATCTAGAAATTTTTCAAGGATGAAGTTGGAGGCACTGTGGGTTTCAATTTATTCAGAAACCATTAAATGGAGAGGAAGATTATTTCAATGAAACTCTGGAGAACCCTCACAGGCAAGGCTTCTCAAAGAGTGGACAAAAGGTCACATTTAGCCAGGCCCATTGAGGTCTACAATTTGAGGTCCATGTGTGTTTTGACTCTCAAATATGGATGCCAAGTCTTTCGAATGAAATCATGTGATACCTTGGCTGAGATTCCCAGTTCTCTGTGCAAAGCCACTCTGGCGCTAGTTCTCAGTTTCCAAGGGTGACTCTCATACATGGCCTCTTTAATCCCAACACAATACATGGCAATACTTTTCTGAGGTCAGATTCTGAACTCAGTCTCTAAGGGGAATCACACCAAAGTTCAAGCCCAGGTAGACCCAGTTATGTCTTCCAACTGCCACACAAATATCCACAATTAAATCCAAAACACTCCCACATGTCACTCATCTTTTCTAAATAAACACTCATCATAACCTCTGGCTGGAGGTTTCCATGAGGGGTGCGGCCCAAGACAGTGTCCAAAATAACCACCCTTGCCCCTCATTTGCCTAAAATCAGGGTGGCCTGGACATCCTTCCAGTGAACCAGGAGTGATCAAATTGGCCGGCCATTAATATGGCACTGCTTCTCCAATTTGAAGCCTACTGACTGTGGGGCTTAGAGTCTTTATGTGATTTGGAGTCATGAGAAAAATCAAGCACTTATGGGCTATCCTCTGCAGGGTTCTGAGGAACACATTTGAACCAAATGATCACTATTCTCACTTGATGAAGGTCAGGAACCTTACAGAGGAATGTGAGAGACTTCATCCAAAATGAATGCTCTTTTGTCCATTTTGGTTTTGGATGCACACATGGGATCTTTCTTTAGATCCATCAGGTGCTAAAAATCTAAGCCGCAGCCTCACACAGGGCCAAAAAGCTGATTCAGACACATCCCTTTCCAAAGCAAATAAGCAAAGAGCCAGAGGTGATGCCCTTTCATTTCTGTTTGAAAACTATTTCTTTTGGCTCTACAAAGATGTGGCCTGAGGCAAAGATGTTCCGGACATTCAGGGCAACAGAACAATTGGTAAGCAAAAGGCCCAAAGCAGGGTTTCTCCATTAGAATTTTCTGGTCACTCTCATATCTGAGTTTTCTGAGATGCTCCCATTCCCTTCAGCTATCCAGTACATGGCCAAGTCTCAGAGCTTGGAGGTGGTACATATTTTGGACACAAAAAAATGAGCCTATTCTGGAAATTGGCGAGGATTCAGGAAGAAAACAGGAACTTAGCAAGATTGTAGGAGTTGCCCATGCATAAGTCAAGCCACAGTCCATTCATAAATTGGGCAAGATGAATCTTGGGAAGCTTTCTACTAGTCAGGACACATACAATGATTCATTCTCTTTTCTAATGTCTAAAACCCCGGACACAGTGGGATACACAGACATAGAGACACTGGCCTTGTCAAACGACTTACCAGAAACAGTTCACTCCAAAACAAATAAACTGCCTTTCCTACCTATTCTCAGAACATGAGACAAAACCTCAAACCTACACCCACACACACAAAGGCAGCTCCTTCCCCCAAGTAGGTCTGTGACTATCAGGAGTGTCCTCTGACTGGTGGGCCATACTATGTTCTGATGAAATCGCCTGTCCTGTGTCAGATATGGTCTCATTGGCCCAATCTGTGAAGTTGTCACTAGCCAGCTGTGAGCCACTACCTGCTTTCTCAGGAAAGGCCTCTCTTCAGAGCTTTCCTGACATTTGTCCATCCTCACATCAGTAGGTACTCAGAAAGACTGACTCTGTCCTTGTTAAATCCAAACAAGTGAGACCACTGGGACTGGGAATGGGACTGGTTCTGCGTGCCTGGCTTCCCGGATCCCAAGTTCAGAGAGTTTCATCACCAAGGAAGTGAGGTGAGATTAATCTCTTTAGGAATTTAATGAGGTCACTGCCTTGGCAACCACTTTGTCCTAACAGTTGCTTCCAATAGTCCTATGAGATGGAGGCAGCCCTTACTTCCTGTGACACTTTCAAAAGTTAGAATGGTATATCAACCATAGGCACCCAGGAACAGCTCTCCACACATGCCTGGTATGGTCCATCTTCTCTACATTAAGAAGAGAGAGGCTTATTCAGACAAAACCCTTCATCTTGGAAAGGTTGTTTGAGATGGAAGATAACTTTTTCTCTCTCAGGTCCTTCATAGCTGCCTAATCTTCTCCAGGGATCAAACCTGCATGGACCTTTGAGGTTCTCAGCAGGAGGCAGATCCCCTACATTCCTGTATTGTAAGACGAACTCTGTCCCTGCTCTTCTGTAAAGTTAGGTTGAGGGAAGAGTGTATGGTTAGGGTTATTAACATGTTTGATTTGGATTACGAATCCTTCTGCAGGATGATTAATAGTATTGGGAACCTGTGATATTTATAAGATTATAGAGGTGAAATATAAGTATGAAAACAGAAATTTGGTCAGATTTGAAGCCCAGAAGGGCATCAGGCCCTTGATTGGGATACTTAGCTTTTAATTACGTTCTACACAGATATCTCAGATAAATTGATAATCAATGGCATAGGACCTTATACCTTGGATGTTTGATTTTAGAAGAGAACATCCACTCAAATTGAGATAGTCGGTGGGATTAGGAAGATAGTCGGTAGGTTTATAAAAAAAGAGTGAGTATAAAAATTGGACAAAAAGTTCTGTAGCATTAGGGTTTCGGTTATAGAGTGAATATAAATGTCAGCACATGTGAAGAGTCAGTCACAATGATTAACTGGGGAAAATATGTAGGAAGGAAAATATCAATAGAGACATTACGAAATGAGGCAATTATATAGCGAGTGATAGGATTAGACATTTTCAACAGGGTTGAGATTGAATACATAATCTTAGGAAGAAACAAATATGTAGTCACCAATAGGAATGACATTTGAAAGCATTAGGCAACCTGGACATGGATGTTTTTAGTAAGCCATGTTCACTTTCAATTTAGGATTTGGTACAATCATAAGTGTGACCTTTGCATTTTGTGCCCAGAAAATTATTGTGATCAAATATATATGTAGATCATATGATGTGTGTATTCCTTCCACCATTTCTGGGAGCAATATTTGAGGACACATAAATTAGTATTGTGGGTACCAAGTGGTGTACCCTGTGTCAATGAATATAGAGATAATGCATGAATAGACCATAGTGTGAATAAATAATATAACTTTTTTCTCTTTAAATAATGGATTGAATTGATATCTTAAAATATATAGGAAATCATATATTGACATACAATCATTCACTCCAACCAGTTACATATATAATGGTAATCTTAGGGTTATTGTTTATCATGAAGTGTGTGTGAGTTTTGTTTCAAAAGTGTTTATGGAAATCGAAAATAATGTGTTTGGAAAGAAGTCTCATGAAAAGACCAGTCAAGAAATATGGAGGAATCCATGTGTTCTGAAGCTGGAATTGATTGAAAGTGAAACAAATGCCTATAACTTTCCTAAATTGTGGATGAAATATATATACTGTGATGTGCATAAACTGATGAAATAGTAATGTACCAGTGTTGAATAAAAATGAAGGTCAAAGTACACATCATGTCCCATAGGAATCTACTTGCATTGATGTTAAACTGGGTCAGTTACTGTAGAAATATTAGGATTGCATGCATTATTCACCGTAGTTAGTTTTATTTCATTTTTATTTATGGTTGTTCAAAACATTACATAGTTGTTGTTATAACATATTTCACACTTTGATTCAAGTGCGTTATAAACTCCCATTTTTACCCCGTGTACAGATTACAGAATCACATCAGTTACACATCTATTGATTCACATATTGCCATACTAGTGTCTATTGAATTCTGCTGCCTTTCCTATCCTCTACAATCCCCCCTCCCCTCCCCGCCCCTCCCCTCTTCTCTCTCTACCCCTTCTACTGTAATAAATTTGTCCCCCTTGTATTATTTTTCTCTTTATCCTCACTTTCTCTTGTATGTAATTTTGTATAACCCTGAGGGTCTCCTTCCAATTCCATGCAATTTTCCTTCTCTCTCCCTTTCCTTTCCACCTCTCATCCCGCTTTAATGTTAATCATCTTGTCATGCTCTTCGTCTCTCCTCTGTTCTTAGTTACTCTCCGTATATCAAAGATGACATTTGGCATTTGTTTTTTAAGGATTGGTTAGCTTCACTTAGCATAATCTGCTCTAATGCCATCCATTTCCCTCCAAATTCTATGATTTTTTTTAATTTTTCAATGCAGAGTAATTCTCCATTGTGTATAAATGCCACAGTATTTTATCCATTCTTTCATTGAAGGTTATCTAAGTTGGTTTCACAGTCTTGCTGTTGTGAATTGTTCTGCTATGAACATCGATGTAGCAGTGTCCCTGTAGCATGCTGTTTTTAGGTCTTTAGTGAATAGACTGAGTAGGGGAATAGCTGGGTCAAATGGTGGTTCCATTCCCAGCTTTCCAAGAAATTTTCATACTGCTTTCCAAATTGGCTGCACCAATTTGCAGTCCCACCAGCAATGAAGAAGTGTACCTGTTTCCCCACATCATTGCCAGAACTTGTTGTTTGACTTCATAATGGCTGCCAATCTTACTGGAGTGAGATGGTATCTTAGGGTGGTTTCGATTTGCATTTCTCTGACTGCTGGAGATGGTGAGCATTTTTTCATGTACTTGTTGATTGATTGTAAGTCCTCATCTGATAAGTGTCTGTTGAGGTCCTCAGCCCATTTGTTGATTGGGTTATTTGTTATCTTATTGTCTAATTTTTTGAGTTTTTTGTATACTCTGGATATTAGGGCTCTATCTGAAGTGTGAGGAGTAAAGATTTCTTCCCAGGATGTAGGCTCCCTATTTACCTCTCTTATTGTTTCTTTTGCTGAGAAAAAACTTTTTAGTTTGAGTAAGTCCCATTTGTTGATTCTAGTTATTAACTCTTGTGCTATGGGTGTCCTATTGTGGAATTTGGAGCCCGACCCCACAATATGTACATCGTAAGCAAATTTTTCTTCTATCAGACACTGTGTCTCTGATTTGATATCAAGCTCCTTGATCCATTTTGAGTTAACTTTTGTGCATGGCAAGAGAAAGGGATTCAGTTTCAATTTGTTACATATGGATTTCCAGTTTTCCCAACACCATTTGTTGAAGATGCTATCCTTCCTCCATTGCATGCTTTTAGCCCCTTTATCAAATATAAGATAGTTGTAGTTTTGTGGATTGGTTTCTGTGTCCTCTATTCAGTACCATTGGTCCACAAGCCTGTTTTGGTACCAATACCATGCTATTGTTGTTACTATTGCTCTGTAGTATAGTTTGAAGTCTGGTATCACTCTACCGCCTGATTCACACTTCCTGCCTAGCATTGTTTTTGCTCTTCTGGGACTTTTATTTTTCCATATGTATTTCATGATTGCTTTCTTTATTTCTACAAGAAATGCCTTTGGGATTTGATTGGCATTGCATTAAACCTATAGAGAAATTTTGGTAATATCACCATTTTGATGATGTTAGTTCTGCCTTTCCATGAACAGGGTATATTTTTACATCTTCTAAGATCTTCTTATATTTCTCTCTTTAGGGTTGTGTAGTTTTCATTGTATGAGACTTTCCCCTCTTTTGTTAGGTTGATTCCCAACTTTTTTTTTTTAGGATATTGTGAATGGAGTGGTTGTTCTCATTTCCATTTCAGAGGATTTGTCCCTGATATAGAGGAATGCCTTTGATTTATGCGTGTTGATTTTATATCCTGCCACTTTGCTGCATTCATTTATTAGCTCTATTAGTTTCTTTGTAGACCCTTTTGGGTCTGCTAGGTATAGAATCATGTCATCTGCAATAGTAATAATTTAAGTTGTTCTTTTCCTATTTTTATGCCTTTAATTTCTTCCGTCTGTCTAATTGCTCTGGCCAGTGTTTCGAGAACTGTATTGAACAGAAGTAGTGAGAGAGGGCATCCCATTCTTGTTCCAGATTTTAGAGGGAATGCCTTCAATTTTTCTAGATTCAGAATGATGCTAGCTTGAGGATTAGCATAGATTGCTTTTACAATATTGAGGTATGATCCTGTTATTCCTACTTTTTCTAGAGTTTTGAAGATAAAGGGATGCTGTACTTTGTCGAATGCTTTTTGTGCATCTATCGAGATGATCATATGGTTCTTATTTTTAAGTCTATTGATGTGGTGAATAACATTTATTGATTTTCGTATATTGAACAAGCCTTGCATTCCATGGATGAATCCTACTTGATCATGGTGCACAATTTTTTTAATATGTTTTTGTATCTGATTCGCCAGAATTTAATTAGGGATTTTTGCATTTAGATTCCTTAGGGATATTGGTCTGTAGTTTTCTTTGTTTGAAGTTTTTATGTCTGGTGTAGAAATCAGGGTGATATTGGCCTGGTAGAATGAATTTCGAAGATCTCCCTCTTTTTCAATTTCCTGAAATAGCTTGAAAAGTATTGGTATTAGTTCATATTTAAAGGGTTTGTAAAACTCTGCTGTATACCCATACTGTCCTGGTCTTTTCTTAGTTATTAATCTTTGGATGGTTTCTTCTATTTCCTCAATTGATACTGGTCTGTTTAGGTTGTCTATATCCTCCTGACTCAATCTGGACAGATCATATGACTTAAGAAATTTTTCGATGCTTTCACTATCTTCTATTATATTGGAGTATAACGAATCAAATTAATTTCTGATTATCTTCTGTATTTCAGAAATATCTGCTGTGATTGCCAGGGGGTGACAAATAACTTGTGTAGATTGATACAGCAGGAATGGAAGCCGTTTATTGTAGCATCTGAGCGATATTTATACATTTTATATAGCTTATCTAATTAGCATAAAATAGATCCAGCAGTCAACCAATAAAGAATCTCCACACTTAATGGCTTGCTTTTGTTACTTCACAAACCACTCTCTATGGCATTTTTCCAGGCGCCATCCAGACTTGTTTACAGACCCTAACATTTCTCTGGCAAAATACCAGGTGCCATCCTGACTTGTTTATATACCTTAACATGTGATGTTGCCCTTTTCATCCCGTATGCTAGTAATTTGAGTTTTCTCTCTTCTCCTCTTCATTAGCATGGCTAAGGGTCTGTTGATTTTATTTATTTTTCCAAAGAACCAACTGTAATTTTTCTCAATTTTTTCAATTGTTTCTTTTGTTTCGATTTCATTAATTTCAGCTTTGATTTTAATTAAATCTTACCTTCTACTTATTTTGCTGTTGTTTTCCTCTTCTTTTTCTAGGATTCTGAGATGAAGTATGACATCATTTATTTGTTTTTTTTTCTTTTTTTAAGGAATGAAATCCAAGCAATGAATTTTCCTCTTAGAACGGATTTCAGTGTGTCCCATAGATTCTGATATGTTGTGCCTGTGTTTTCATTTATCTCTAAGAATTTTTTAATTTCCTCCTTGATGTCTTCTATAACCCATTGATCATTCAGTAACCTATTGTTCATTCTCCAAGTGATGCATGATTTTTCCTTCCTTCGTTTATCATTGATTTTTAGTTTATATTAGATTATGATCAGATAAGATGCATGGTATTATCTCTACTTCTTTATATTGTCTAAGAATTGCCCTGTGACATAATATATGATCTATTTTTGAGAAGGATCCATGTGCTGCTGAGGAAAAATGTAACTGCTTGATGTTGAGGAGTATATTCGATATATGTCAATTAAGTCTAGGTTATTAATTGTGTTATTGAGTTCTATAGTTTTCTATTTCAACTTTTGTTTGGAAGACCTGTCCAGTGGTGAGAGAGGTGTGTTGAAGTCTCCCATGATTATTGTATGGTGGTCTATTAGACTCTTGATCTTGAGAAAAGTTTGTTTGATGGACATAGCTGCACCATTGTTTTTGGCATATATATATTTATAATGGTTATGTCTTGTTGGTGTATGGTTCTCTTGAGCAGTATGTAGTGTCCCTCTTTATCCCTTTTGATTAACTTTGGCTTGAAATCTATTTTATTTGATATGAGTATATACACTCCTGCTTGTTTCCGAAGTCCATATAAGTGATATGATTTTTCCCAACCTTTCACCTTCAGTCTATGTATGTCTTTTCCTATCAAATGCGTCTCCTCTAGGCAGCATATTATTGGGTCTTGTGTTGTGATCCATTCTACTAGCCTGTGACTCTTAATTGGTGAGTTTAAGCCATTAACATTTACGGTTATTATTGAGATAATGGTTGTTCTTCCAGCCCTATTTGTTTATTTATGTTATTAAACATGGATTGTTTTCTACATTGATTATTTCCCCCTTTTACTGTACTACCTCCCACTGTTGGTTTTTATTGTTATTTTCCATTTCCTCTTCCTGTAATATTTTGCCGATGATGTTTTGAAGAGATGGTTTTCTAGCTACAATTTATTTTAACTTTTTTTTTAACATAGAAGGTTATGATTTTATCTTCCATCCTGATGCTTAATTTCACTGGATACACAATTCTTGGTTGGAATGCATTTTCTTTCAGTGTTTGAAAAATGTTAATCCAGGATCTTCTAGCTTTCAGAGTCTGTGTTGAAAGATCAGCTGTTATCCTGATTGGTTTACCCCTAAATGTAATCTGCTTTTTTTTCTCTTGTAGCATTTAAAATTCTCTCCTTATTGTGTACGTTGGGCATCTTCATTATAATGTGTCTAGGTGTGGATCTCTTATGATTTGCAAATTCGGCGTCCTGTAGGCTTCTAGGACTTGGGAGTCAGTCTGATTCTTCAAGTCTGGGAAGTTTTCTCGTATTATTTCATTGAATACATTGCTCATTGCTTTGGTTTGGACCTCTATACCTTCCTGTATTCCAATGACTCTTAAGTTTGGTCTCTTTATGTTATCCCGTATTTCTTGGATATTCTGTTCATGGTTTCTTAACAGTCTTGCTGAGCTGTCTATGTTCTTTTCAAGTTGGAATACTTTGTCTTCATTGTCTGATGTTCTATCTTCTAAGTGTTCTACTCTGCTGGTAGTATTCTCAATTGAGTTTTTAAGTTGGTTTATTGCTTTCTGCATTTCTAGGATTTCTGTTTGTTATTTTTTACAACCTCTATCTCCCTGTATAGCTGATCTTTTGCTTCTTGGATTTGCTTATGTAATTCATTGTCGAAGTGATTTTTCATTGTCTGATTTTGCTGTCTAATGTCTTCCTTGAGACTCCAGATCATCTGAAGCATGTATATTCTGAGTTCTTTATCTGACATTCCATTTACTGCAGCTATTACCTCTTCTAAAGTTGTGCTGACCTGCATTGCTTGTGGTCCTTTTTTCCTTGTCTTATCATACTGCTCGATTTTCTTTCTGCTTGGTGAAACTGTTGTGATTTTGAAATTTTCCTCCTATATATTTATATTGCTCTTGTATAGTTGCAAAGTCTCCCTTGCATGGGCGCAGGGGGGCTGTGCTGCTCCTCCAATTAGGGTGATCTAACTACCTTGCTGACCGGCCGCTGGGCTTGTTTTCCTGATCGGTTGCAGGTCTGCCTACCATGCAGGCACGGGAGGCGGCTCTGCTCTGCCCCTCCTCCAATTGGTGTCACGTGTCTACCAGGCCCGTGGACCCCTGGGGTGTTCTGCCGATCAGTCGCAGGTCTGCCTACCTTGTAGGTGCTGGCGGCGGCTCTGCTCTGCCCCTACTCCAATTGGGGTGACGTGACTACCATGCAGGTGTGTTGCTGGGCCTGTTCCGCCAGTTTGTCGCAGGTCTGCCTACCTTGCGGGCACGGGCAACGGATCTGCTCTGCTCCTATTCCAAATGGGGTGAAGTGTCTGCCGCTCCGGCAGGGCGATGGGCCTCTTCTGCCAGTCAGGTGCAGGTGTGCCTACCTTGCGGGTGCGGGTGATGGCTCTGCTCTGCCACTACTCCATTTGGGGGGTCGTGACTACCATGCCGGCAGGTTGTTGGGCCTGTTCTGGGTGCGGGCGAAGGCTCTGCTCTGCCCCTACTAATATTGGGGTGACCTGACTACCATGCCGGTGGGCCACTGGGATTGTACTAGGTGAGGAGAAGGCTCTGCTCTGCAACTATTCCAATTCGGGTGATTTGACTACCACGCCTGCGGGTCACTGGGCCTGTTCTGGGCAAGGGCGGCGGCTCTGCTCTGCCTCTATTCCAATTGGGGTGACGTGACTACCATGCAGGTGTGTCGCTGGGCCTGTTCCGGGCGTGGGCGGCGGCTCTGCTCTGCAACTCTGGCTTGATGACAAAGTGAGAGAGACCCGGGTGTTTGTGACTCACTTTCTTTACCAGGAGACCAACTGTTTCTGTCACCGATGGTATCAATGAAGTTATCTCCTCTGCTGCTTTCTGATGACATCAGATCTCTGCCATGTTGGTATCCCATGCAAAAGGCAGCATTTTGTTCCCTTTGCTGGGTGACTAAAGCAATGGGTGAGTTCTGACCGGCACTCACAAGCCCCGTCTCAATCCTGTTGCACTCCCTATGAAGGCTCGGTTGATATTTACCTCCACAGTATTCAGCAAGACCCGGACCGAGAAGCAGTTTCCGCAGGTTCTTTAGCCCAGGGCCAGATCAGTTCCGGGAGGCGGAATTCGGCCGCTCTGGGCTCGGTGTATGTTCTAATAGAAGCAGGCTCCAAGACGCAGTTTCTGCGGGTTCTTTAGCACTGAGCCTGAGTAATTTGTCTGCAAGAGAAAGGTGAATGGCATCCTGAAATTACCGGTTCTATAGTTGAATAAGCTGCGATCAGTCGAAAACAGGGATGGTGACGTCACCTCTCCAAGATGGTGGCCGCTGGGTTCCTCTGTGGTCTGACTGGTGCGGAGAAACGAGTTGGACTGCATGCTTCCCCGTCTCAAACCCAGAATTCAGCACTGAGCACAGTGATTGCATACCTGGCAGGAGCCCACAGTATCTGCACCACTGTATATTTGCGTTGCTATCTCGTCGTTTCCCAGCACGCACCACAGACTCTAGCCACGGAGCGATTTCCTGAATAAGCCACATGACCTTCTGTGAGGACAAATCACTCGCGTTTGAGTTCCCGTAGCTGATCCTCGTGAGATGGAAATATGTACACTAGGTTTTGGAGAACCACAATTTTGCTGGAAATTCCTAACAAGATAGGTTTTAGCCATTCTAACTCGTCATTCTCCCGCACAGTGACGCGGTATATGGGGGTGATGCACTCCCTTCGCAGCCATCATATGATCCCCTGAAGTTAGTTTTCAGTACTAGGAAACAAATAAGTATTTCAGGTGGATGAATATTTCTGAGAAAAATCTTTTGAAAAGTTGATTATAAATCCACATACATGAATATGAATGAATTTAGGGAGTGTATAATAAGAAAAATATACTTCATATTTTGAAAAATCTGCAGAGTAAAAAATATATATATATATATATATATATATGTATATATATACATACACACAGAGACATTAAAAAAGTAGCATTATGTATGCCAATCGAAATTCACCATGAAATATATATCATCCACAGATCCAAAAATATTCATTTTAATGAACATGGATTTATGTCGTTCAACTAAGAAGCTCACCCGTATCTTGAATTTTCGGTTCCAACAGCTTTTAGTAGGAGTGATCTTTTCTCACAATTTGTATCTGCCAAGCCAGCCACCTCACAAAATGTACGAGTTATACCAGGTAGAATTCGATATGTGCATATAAAAATACATGTGATGAATAGGCTACAGAGAAAGGGAGACAGTTATTCACATATTTGTTAACTTATAAAACACATGGAGGACTATTTCAATTAAAATTCGCTAGATTTATAACACCTACCATTTATCATACGAAAGGCAAGTCCAACTATACACCATGCCTCCTGTGAACCTCTTGTATTTCTATTCTGTTTGGGTTATTTTTCTCCATAATATTAGAATTAGAAGTCAAAGTCTATTAGGGTATGTGTTAGTGTCAGGGATTCAGTATTTCGATAGGAAAATTTGAAAATGTATCCAATGTATATGCAAATATGTGCTACACAAAAAACTTCCCACTCTCATTCATAACAATGCCTTGACATTACCTTCGCCCCACAAAAGACACAATTAGAGGAGAGGAGTTAGAAAATCTGTGAATACATATGTGGAATGGAAAATGCTCAGGAGTTCACAAATTTGGAGGTGGTAGAGGAGTTTCCAAAAGTAAGGGACAGGGTAAACACTCCACAAACATGAAGTTCTGCCAGCCTGACATCTGGAGAAACTGCCTCTAAGGTTGGGCAATGAAATATATGCTGTTGTCAGGAGCATTAGCTTCATTTGGAGTGAGACCATCAAAGCTGGGTCTTCATCTATGTGACATGAATGACATTGTTTCTTATTTTCCAATGAACATGAGGCATCAGTGCTGAATTTTCTATTTGTATGTAACTTGTGGCCACTGGGGTCTAAGTGTCTCCCCGTGTGGACTGTAAATCCATTAGGTCATCCTCCACTATTCGTGGTGTTTCTTGCTGCTGCACTTGGAGTTTGGAATTTGCTTCATGAAATACAAGGAGTTCAACAGGGACACAGTGCTGAAGTGAGTTCTGTCAATTGTGGTGGGTCGGGTTCTGCAGGAGAATGCACCAACCAGGCTTCTATCCCACATTGCTTGCCCCATTGACCATAGCAACATGATTCTGAACATTGCCCTGAAACCTCTCCATATAACAATATGCTTTTACATATAAGAGTCTACTGGCTTCAAAATGTCAGTCACAATCCATTTGCAAGCCAATGGCAGATCCACATGGCCCAACACAGATGTTTTATCACACACCTGCCAACCACTGCTCTAGGACAACTACTCAACAGGATCCAACTTACTGGCATCTCTGTTCTACACCATTTTCATAAAACCAAGTCATTCAAGGCACTGTCTTACATACTCATGATCAGCAACAGGACATCCAAATGTTCTCCAGTGCCACCCAGTCATGGGAATTTCAAAAATTTTTATGGTATTTATCTAGCCAATTTTCAAGGAAGAAGTTGGAGGCACTGTGGGTTTCAATTTATTCAGGAACCATTAAATGGTGAGTAAGTTCATTTCAATGAAAAATCTGGAGAATTCTCACAGGCAAGGCTTCCCAAAGAGTGGCCAAAATGTCAGATTAAGCCAGGCCCATTGAGGTCTACAATGTGAGGTCCATGTGTGTTTTGACTCTCAAAAATGGCTGCCAAGTCTTTAAGAATAAAATCATGTGATCTCCTGGCTGAGATTCCCTGTGATCTGTGGAAAGTCAACTTGGGCCTAGATGTCTTTCCAAGGGCAACTCTCATGCATGGCCATCTAAAATCCCAACACAATTCATGGCAATACTTCTCTGAGATCAGTACCACAACTCAGTCTCTAAGGGGAATCCCACCAGGGTGCAAGCCCACGTGGACCCAGTCATCTCTTCAAACCACCCTTCAAATGTTCACAATTAAAACCCAAACACTCCCACATGGCCCAAATCTTCTTCCATATATACACTCATCATAACCTGTGGCTGGAGGTTTCCATGAGGGGAGCAGCCCACGTCAGTGTCCAAAATAAGCTTCCTGCACCTCATTTGCCTAAAGTCAGGGTGGCATGGACACCCTTCCTGTAAACCAGGAGTGATCAAATAGGCCTTCCTTTAATACTGCTTAGCTTCTCCAACTTGAGGCCTACTGACTTTGAGGTTTAGATTCTTTAAGTGAATTGGAGTCATGAGAAAAACAAGCACCTATGGGCTAGCCTCTGCTGGGTTTTGAAGAACTCATTTGACCCAAAGGATCCCTGTTCTCACTTGATGGATGTCAGGAACCTACCAGAGGAAGGCAAGAGAGTTAATCAACAATATCTGATCTTTTTGCCATTTTGGTTTTCGATGCATACATGGGATGTATCTTTAGATCCATCAGGTGCTGAGAATCTAAGCCTCAGCCTCACACAGGGCCAAGAGACTGATTCAGACATATCCCTTTTCAAAGCAATTAAGCATGGATTCACACGTGATGCCCATTCTTTTGCATTTGAAAACTGTTTTCTTCAGGCTTCACAAAGTGGTGGCTTGAGGCTAAGTTCTTCCTGACATTCAGGGCAACAGAACAATAGGTAAGCAAAAGGACCAAAGCAGGGTTTCTCCACTGAGACTTTCCTGGTCAACTGATATCTGAGATTTCTGAGATGCTAGCCATTCCCTTCAACTATCTAGTACATGGCCATGTCACAGATATTGGAGGTGGTACATATCTTGGACACAAAACCATGATACTATTCTGGAGTGTTGCCAGAATTGAAGGAGAAAACAGGAAATTATGAAGCTAGTAGGTGTTGCCCATCCATAATGCAAGCCTGATTCCACTCATATATTGGGCACAATGAATGCTGGCAAGCTTTCTAGTAGACAGGAAACATCCATTGATGCCTTCTCTCTTCTAATGTCTACAATCATGAACACAGTGGGATACACAGACACTCGCCTTGTCAAAGGACTTACTAAAAGTAGTCCACTCCAAACCAAACAAACTGCCTTTCCCACCTATTCTGAGAACTTGAGACAAAACCACAAAATCACACCCACACCCACAAAGGCACCTCCTTCCCCCAAGTAGGTCTGTGACTCTCCGGAGTGTCCTCTGACTGGTGGGCCATACTATGTTTCCCCAAAATGACCTCTCCTGTCTCAGTTCTGGTCTGCTTGGTCAACTCTGTGAAGTTGTCAAGAGCCAGTGGTGAGACACTACCTGCTTTCTGAGGAAAAGCCCCTCTTCAAAGGTTTCCTGGCATTTGGCCATCCTCACATCTGTTGGTTCAAAGAAAGACTGACTCTGTCCTTGGTAAATCCAAACATATGAGACCGCTGGGACTGGGACAGGGACTGTGTCTGGGTTCCTGGCTTCCTGGATCCCAAGTTCAGAGAGTTTCATCACCAAGGAAGTGAGGTGAGGTCACTTCCTTCAGGATCTGAATTACATCACTGCCTTGGCAACCACTTTGCCCTAACAGTTGCTTCCAAAAGTCCCATTAGGTGGAGGCTGCCCCTGTTTTCCTGTAACACTTTCACAATTTAGAATGTTATACCAATCATAAGCACCCTGGAACAGCTCTCCACACAGAACTGGTTTGGTCCATCTTGTATACATTAAGAAGAGAGAGTGATTCAGACACAACCCTTCAACCCGACCAGGATGACTGCCATGGAAGATGACTTTTGCTTTCTGAGGTATTTCATAGCTGCCTTCATCTTCACCAGGGATCATTTCTGCATGAACATTTGAGGTTCTCAGCAGGTGAAGATACCCTACATTCCTGTATTTTAAAACCAACTCTGTCCCTGCTCTTCGGTAAAGTGAGTGTATGGTTAGGGTTCATTATATGTTTGATTTGGGTTAGGAATCATTCTGCAGGATGAATAAAGGGATTGGGTACCTGCGATATTTATAAGAATATATAAGTGAAATATATGTATGAAAACGGAAATCTAAGAAAGATTTGAAGCCCAGAAGGGCATTGGGCCCTTGATTGGGATACATAGTGTTGAATTACGTTCTGTACAATTGTCTCAGTTAAATCGATATACAATGGTATAGGACCTTGTACCTTGGATGATTGAATGTAGAAGAGAACATCCAGTTAACAAGGGATAGTCGGTAGGATTAGAAAGATAGTCGGTAGGTTTAGGAAGAAGAGTGAGAATTTGATTTGAAATAAAAAGCTTCTTTAGCAATAGGGTTTCGTTTAGAGAGTGAATGTAAATGTCAGTACATGTGAAGAGTCTTTCACAATGATGAACTGGGGAAATTATGTAGAAAAGCAGGTATCAATAGAGACATAATGAAATCAGGCAAAGTATAAATGAGTGATAGGATTAGACATTTTCAACAGGGTTGAGTTTGAATATATAATCATAGGAAAAATCAAATATGTTGTCACCAATGGGATTGACATTTGAGAGCATTAGGCAACATGGACACGGATGTTATTACTTATCCATGTTCACTTTCCTTTTAGGCTTTGGTACAATCATAAGTGTGACCTTTACATTTTTTTTTGTTCAGAATATTTCGGTGTTAAAGTGTATATGTAGATCAGGTAACATGAGTATTTCTTTCACCATGTCTGGGAGCAATATTTTGAAGACATATACATTAGTATTAGGGGTACAAAGAGGTGTACCCTGTGTCTATGAATATAGAGATAATGCATGAATAGACGATAATATGAATAAATAATGTATCTGGTTCCACTTTAAATAATGGATTGAATTGAAATCTGAAAATATATAAGAAATCTTATATTGATATATAATCATTCATTTCAACCAGTTATATATCTAATGGTAATATTAGGATTATTGTTTATCATGAAGGGTGTTTGAGTTTTGCTTTATAAGTGATGATGTTAAACGAAAATAATGTGTTTGGAAAGAAGTCTCATGAAAAGACCAGTCAAGAAACATAGAAGAATCATGTGTTCTGAATCAGAAAGTGATTGATCGTGAAACAAATGCCTATAAATTTTCTAACTTTTGAATGAAATATATATCCTATGATGTGCATAAACTGAAGACATCGTAACGTATAAGTGTTGAATAAAAATGAAAATCAAAATACACATCATGTCCCCTAAGAATATACTTGCATTGATGTTAAACTAGCTCAGTAACTGTAGAAATATTAGGTTTTGTTTGCACCTTTCACTGAATTTAGTTTTCAGTACTAGAAAACAAATATGTATTTCAGGTGGATGATTATTTCTGAGAATAATCTTGTGGAAAGTTGATTATAAATACACATATATGAATATGAATGAATTTAGGGAGTGTATAATAAGACACATATATTTCATATTTTAAAAAATCTGGAGAGTGTATATATATATATATATATATATATATATATATATATATATACACTCTCATACATACACACTCACATGCACAGATATAAAAAAGTAGCAATACAGGAAATCCATCATGAAGGCAGGCATGGAAAAATCAAGTCTCTGACCTCTTCAGCTGCGCGGGCATCGGGAGTCGTAAACTGTCTAAATGCTGTTTGCTCAGAATCACTAGGCAATGTTGACCTAATGTGGATCTGGTGCGAATATTCTGGGCCCCTCAGAACACACACCGAGCCTGGATCGGCTGCATTCAACCTCCGGTTTGCCTGGTTCTCGTGACTCAGCACTAAGATCCCTCTGAAATAACTGTTCGGCCCTTCTGAACTTTCAGAGGTAAAAGCCAACCAAGCCTTCAAAGGCAGTGGCCACAGGATTGAAACGGCGCTTGGGAGAGACAGTCAGGACCCACCCGTTGCGTTGGTTACCTTGCAAAGGGAACAAACGGTCACCATTTGCATGGGATACCACCATAGCATAGAAATGATGTCACGGGCAGAGGAGATAACTTCATTGAAACCAGCGTGACAGGTGTGTAATCCCCTCGCCATCTCTCTCAACACAGCGGGGAAACCTTAAGGGCCCCTCCCAGCTCTGCCGTAAGGGCCTCTCCCAGCTCTCCCGTGAGCGCGATAGCCAGACCTAGGGAATCAGGATTGGCTCGGGACTAGCGGCGTGGAATTCCGGGCTCCTGATCCCACAAGTGCTGACAATTGAGGTCTCTTACACCACGTACCGGTGGCGTGGCTCCCAGAGGGCAAGAAAATTCGCTGGGGGTCCTCAGCCCCAAGCTCTACAAACTTAGGGTCTGAGGGAGGCAAACAGGGAGAGTGTGCACAGGCGTTCATGAAAACAGGGCTGCCAGGAGTAGAGTTCTGGCTTGTAACCACTATTGTGGTGAGCGTCACAGGTGATCAGGGCATGGCTTGAGGAAGCACAAGAGAAGGCCCTAGGCACTCAGGATTGGAAATCCGCCAAGTCTGGGAGGAAGAGCTGCTGCACAGTGATTGGTTCCCACTTATTCAGAGGAGAAGCTTGGCCCAGTGCACACAGCTCCACATACTGAAAGAGAAGTTAATTGAACTCTATGACTGCATGTATTATTATTATTTTTTTAATTTATATTTTTTATATTTCTTTCATTTTCATTTTTGTTGTTGTTGTTCTTTAACTTTTTTAATGTTTTTATTTTTTTATTTTTTTATTTTATCATTATTATTTTTAATATTATTTTAAATTTTAATTTTCATTTTTTAATTATAATTATTATTTAAATTTTTTTCTTTCTTTATTTTCTATTTTTTTCTTTTGTCTTTTCATTTCTTTTCAATTTTCTTATTCTCCCTTCCTTGAATTCTACCTGTCTACTCTCATTCTCTTTAGTGACTTCTTCCCTTCCCTTCTAATATCTTTCCTCCCAAGCATCAAATGAATTTATAAGAGTAAGCAGTAACTCAGCAGTCAAACAAAACAAGAAGTAACATGAGCAGCATAAAAAAGCAAGGAAGAAAAGGAGTACAAACAATGATGGACAGCCTAAATATTCAGAAGGACCTAGAGTCATCAGAAAAATGGTCATATAAAGAACTCAAGAAATACCTTAGACAGATGGAATGAAACCTTAAAGAGGATACGAGACATCAAAACCAAACAGTGAAAGAACACATTGAAAATGAATTACATAAACAGATATAAAAAGAAATTAAGCATCTTAATTAGGAGATAGAGATTATAAAAAAAATCAAACAATAATTCTAGAAATGAAGGAAATGATAAACCAAATTAAAAACTCAATTGAGAGTATCACTAACAGAGTGGAGCAAGTAGAAGACAGAATGTCAGATAATGAAGACAAAATATATCATCTTGAAAAAAGTCTAGCCAACAAAGAAATGCTGGTAAAAAGTCATGAGAAAAACATCCAAGAGATATGGGATAACATAAGAAAAAAAAAAAAAAAACTAATGAGTCATCTGGATAGAGGAAGGTACAGAGATTCAAACCAAGAAAATGAGTAACCTTCTGTATGAAATAATTACAGAAAACTTTCCAGAAATAAAAATGGAAACGGATAAAAAAAATTGTAGATGCTTACAGGACACCGAGCACACAAAATCACAGTAGACCAATGCCAAGACACATTGTTATGAAGATATCCAATATACAGAACAAAGAGAAAATATTAAAAGCTACAAGAGAAAGGAGGCAGATTACAATCAGGGGTAAACCAAAAATGTTAACAACAGATTTTTCATCACAGATGCTGAAAGTGAGAAGATCCTGGAACAATGTATTTCAAACACTTAAAAACAATGGATGCCAACCAAGAAATCTGTATTCAGCAAAATTAAGCTTCAGGTAAGACAACGAAATAAAAACATTTCGTGATAAACAAAAGCTAAAAGAACTTGCAGCCAGAAAACCAGCATTGCAAAGCATCTTAAGGAAAACACTACACGAGGAAAAAATGAATATCAACAAAGAAAACCATCAGTGGGAAGTGCCTCATTAATGACAGAGGGCGGGGGAAAAGTTAATCATGGATAAACAAACTAAATTAAAAAAAAAAGATAAATAATCAAAGAAGGGTGGCAATACAAACCATATATCAATACTAACTCTAAACTTTAATGGCTTAAACTCTCCAATAAAGTGACATAGGCTTGTAACGTGGATTAAAAAAAAACAAATCCAACAATATGTTGCTTCCAGGAGACACATCTGAATGGAAAAGACATACACAGGCTGAAAGTGAAAGGTTGGGAAAATTTATACCATGCACACGGTCCTTGTAAGCAAGCAGGGGTGGCCATCCTCATATGGAATAAAATCGACTTCAAGACTAATTTAATCAAAAGGGATAAGGAAGGACATTATATACTGTTGAAAGGAACCATTCACCAACAAGACATAACAATTATCAATATTTACGCAGCAAATAATGGTGCTGCAACATTTATAAAACAAATTCTTCTCAAGTTCAAGAATCAAATAGACCACAACACAATAATTATAGGAGACTTCAACTCACCTCTCTCACCATTGGACAGATCCTCCAAACAAAAGTTGAATAAAGAAAATATAGAATTCAATATCACAATCAATACCCTAGACTTAACTGACATATATAGAATATATCAACCATCATCAAGTGGATATACTTTTTTCTCACCAGCACATGGATCCTTCTCAAAAATAGACCATATATTATGCCATAGGGCAACACTCAGTAAATATAAAGGGGTGGAGATAATACCATGAATTTTTTTCTGATCACAATGGAATGAAACTGGAAACCAACGGTAAAAGAAGGAAGGAAAAATCCTACATCACATGGAAAATGAACAATATGTTACTGAATGATCAATGGGTTACAGAAGACATAAAGGAGGAAATCAAAAAATTCTTAGAGATAAATGAAAATACAGACACAACATATCAGATTCAATGGGACACAATGAAACAAGATTCAAGAGGCAAATTCATCGCCTGGAGGTCATTCCTCAAAAAAAGAAAAAAACAAAAACAACAAATAAATGAGCTCTCACGTAATCTCAAAGCCCTAGAAAAGGAAGAGCAAAACAACAGCAAATGTAGCAGAAGGCAAGAAATTATTAAAATCAGAGAGTAAATCACGAAATTGAAACAAAAGAAACTATTAAAAAATTAACAAAACTAATAGTTGGTTCTTCGAAAAAATAAATAAGATGGACAGACCCTTAGCCATGCTAACGAGGAGAAGAAGAGAGAGAACTCAAATTACTAACATACGGGATGAAAAAGGCAATATCACAACAGATGCTACATAAATACAGAAGACAATTAGAAATTATTTTGAAAACCTATATTCCAATAAAATAGAAAATAGTGAAGACATTGATACATTTGTTAAGTCATATGATTTGCATAGACTGAGTCAGGAGGATACACACAATTTGAACAGACCAATATCAATCGATGAAATAGAAGAGGCAATCAAACTACTACCAACCAAGAAAAGCCCAGGATCGGATGGGTATACAGCAGAGTTTTACAAAACCTTTAAAGAAGAATTAATACCAATACTTTTCAAGTTATTCAGAAAATAGAAAAACAGGGAGCTCTGCCAAATTCATTCTATGAGGCCAACATCACCCTGATTCTGAAACCAGACTAAGACACCTCAATGAAAGAAAACAACAGACCAATATCTCTGATGAACCTAGATGCAAAAATTTTCATTAAAATTCTGGTGATTTGGATACAAAGGCACATCAAAAAAATTGTGCACCATGATCAACTAGGATTCATCCCTGGGATGCAAGGAGGGTTCAATATATGGAAATCAATAAATGTTATTCACAACATCAATAGACTTAAAAATAAGAACCATAAGATGATCTTGATAGATGCAGAAAAACCATTAGAAAAAGTAGAGCATTCCTTTATGTTCAAAACATTAGAAAAACTAGGGATAAAAGGAACATACCTCGACATTGTAAAAACTATCTATGTTAAGCCTCAGGCTAGCATCATTCTGAATGGAGAAAAATTGAAGGCATTCTTTCTAAAATTTGGAACAAGACAGGGATGTCCTCTATCACCACTTCTATTCAATATAGTTCTCGAAAAACTGGCCAGAGCAATTAGAAAGTTGAAAAAAGACATAAAAATAGGAAAAAAAGAACTTAAATTATCACTATTTGAAGATGACATGATTCTATACATAGAAGACCCAAAAGGGTCTACAGAAAAAAACTACTAGAACTAATAAATGAATTCAGCAATGTGGCAGGAAATGAAATCAACATGCATAAATCAAAGGCATTTCTGTATATCAGCGACAAAACTTCTGAAATGAAAATGAGGAAAAACAATGCATTCACAATATCCTCATAAAAAATTAAATACTTGGGAATCAACCTAACAAAAGAGGTGAAAGATTTATACAATGCAAACTACAGAACCCTAAAAAGAGAAGTAGAATAAGATCTTAGAAGATTGAAAAATATACCCTGTTCATGGATAGGCAGAACTAACATCATCAAAATGGCGATATTACTAAAAAGTTGTCTATAGGTTTAATGAAATGCCAATCTAAATCCCAAATGAATTTTTTGTAGAAATAGATAAACCAATCATGAAATTCATATGGAAAAATAAACAACCCAGAATAGCAAAAGCAATTCTAAGCAGGAAGTGTGAATCAGGCGGTATAGCGATACCAGATTTCAAACTATATTACAGAGCAATAATAACAAAAACAGCATGTACTGGTACCAAAACAGGCGGGTGGACGAATGGTACAGAATGGAGGACACAGAGACTAATCCAAAAAGCTACAACTATCTTATATTTGATAAAGGAGCTAAAAGCATGCAATGGAGGAAGGATAGCATCTTCAACCAATCATGTTGGGAAAACTGAAAATCCATATGCAACAAAATGAAACTGAATCCCTTTCTCTCGCCATGCACAAAAGTTAACTCAAAGTGGATCAAGGAGCTAGATTCAAATCAGAGACTCTGCATCTGATAGAAGAAAAAGTTGGTTCCGATCTACATATTGTATGGTCAGGCTCCAAATTCCTTAATAGGACACCCATAGCACAAGAGTTAATAACAAGAATAAACAAATGGGAGTTACTTAAACTGAAAATTTTTTTCTCAGAAAGAGAAACAATAAGAGAGGTAAATATGGAGCCTAGATCATGGGAACAAATTTTTACTCCTCATCCTTCAGATGGAGCCCTAATATCCAGAGTATACAAAGTATACAAAGAACTCAAATAATTAGACAATAAGATAACAAATAACCTAATGGGCCAAGGACCTGAACAGACACTTCTCAGAGGAGGACATAGAATCAATCAACAAGTACATGAAAAAATGCTCTCCATTTCTTGCAGTCAGAGAAATGCAAATCAAAACCACCCTAAAATACCATCTCAATCCAGTGAGATTGGCAGCCATTATGAAGTCAAACAACAACAAGTGCTGGCGACGATGTGGGGAAAAGGGTACTCTTGTACATTGCTGATGGGACTGAAACTGGTGCAGCCAATTTGGAAAGCAGTATAGAGATTCCTGGGAAGGCCGGGAATGGAAGCACCATTTGACCCAGCTATTGCCCTTCTCGCACTATTCCCTGAAGACCTTAAAAGAGCGTACTACAGGGATACTGCCAATCGATGTTCATAGCAGCACAATTCACAATTGCTACACTGTGGAACCAACCCAGATTCCCTTCAATAGATGAATGGATTAAAAAAAAATGTTTTTTTTTATATACTATGGAGGATTACACAGCACTAAAAAATGACAAAATAATGGAATTTGCAGGGAAATGCATGGCACTAGAGCAGATTATGCTTAGTGAAGCTAGCCAATCCCAAAAAAACAAATACCAAATGACTTCTTTGATATAATGAGAGCAACTAAGAACAGAGCAGAGAGGAAGAGCATGAAGAAAAGATTAACATTAAGCAGAGACATGAGGTGGGAGGGAAAGGTAGAGAAAAGAGAAATTGCATGGTAATGGAGGGAGACCCTTATTGTTACAAAAAAATACATATAAGAGGTTGTGAGTGTAATGGAAAAATAAACAATAAGTGAAATGAATTACAGTAGGTAGGGTAGAGAGAGAAGATGGGAAGAGAGCGGAGGGGGGATAGTAGGGCATAGGAAAGGTAGCAGAATACAACAGTAACTAATAAGACATTATGTAAAAATATGGATGTATAACTGATGTGATTCTGCATTCTATATTTGGAGTAAAAATGGGAGTTCATAACCCACTTGAATCTAATGTATGAAATATGATATGTCAAGAGCTTTGTAATGTTTTGAGCAACCAATAAAAGAAAAAAAAGGTAGCAATTTATATGCCAATCGAAAATCTTCATCAAATATATATAATCCAAAGATCGAAAAATATTCATTTTACTGAAATGGATTTATGTATAATGTTATTCAACTAGGAAGCTCACCCGTAGGTTGAATTTTCAGTTCCAACAGCGTTTAGGAGGAGTGATCTCTTCTCACAATTTGCATCTGCCAATTCAGCCACCTCACATGTGTGTACAAGTGATATCAGGTAGGATTCTATATGTGCATATAAAAATATATGTGCTGAATAGGCTACAGAGAAAGGGAGACAGGGATTCACATATTTGTTAATTTTAAAAACACATCTAGAACTATTTCAACAGAAAATTGACTAGATTTAAAACTCCTACATTATAATGCAAAAAGCAATTCCAACTATACACCATGCCTCCTCTGAACTGCTTGTATTTCTATTCTTTTTGGGTTATTTTTCACCATCATTTTAGGATTATTAGTCAGAGACTAGTAGGGTACAGGTTAGTGTCAGGGATTAAGTATTTCAAATGGAAAATTGGAAAATGAATCCAATGTGTATGTAAATATGTGCTACACAAAAATCTTCCCACTCACATCCAGAACAATGCCTTGACATTACCTTCGCCCCAAGTAAGACACAATTAGAGTTGAAAAGTGTAAAAATCTAGGAATACATATATGGAATGGAATATGATCGGGAGTTCACAACTTTGGAGGTGGTAGAGGAGTTTCCAAAAGTAAAGGACAGGGTAAACACTCCACAAACAAGGAGCTCTGCTGGCCTAAGAATTCTTGGGAAATGGCCTCTGAGGTTGGGATCCTGAAATATATGTTGCTGTCATGAGCTTTAGCTTCCTTCGTAGTGAGACCATCAAAGCTGGGTCTGCATCTATGTGACCGGGAAGAGATGGTTTCTTATATTCCAATGAACATGAGTCAGCAGTGCTCAATTCTCTCTTTGTAGGTAAACTGTGGCCACTGGATTCTAAGTGTCTCCCAGTGGGGACTGTGAAGACATTTGGTCATCCTCCACTTTTCATGGTGTTTTTTGCTGCTGCACTGGGAATTTGATATTTGCTTCACAAAATATAAGAAGTTCATTTGGGATACAGTGCTGGAGGGAGTTCTGTCACTTGTGGTTGGTCAGGGTCTGCAGGAGAATGCACAAACCAGGCTTCTATCCCACAGAGCTTGCCCCAGTTACCATAGTAAACTTATTCTGAACATTGCCCTTAAAACTCTCCATATAACAGGATGCCTTTACATATAAGGGTCTCATGTCTGCACTATATCAGTCACAGGCCATTTGGAAGCCAATGGCAGATCCACATAGGCCCTCCATGATGTTTTTTCACACACCTTCCCACCACTGCTCTAGGCCCACTACTCAGCAGGCTCCAAATTACTGGCATCTCGTGTTCTACATCATTTTCATGAAACCCAGTCAAACAAGGCACTGTCTGGTATACACATGATAAGCAACAGGACATCAAATTTTCTGCAGTTCCACCTGGTCATGGGAATTTAAAAAATTTCATGGTATTTATTTAGCAATTTTTCAAAAATGAAGTTAGAGGCACTGTGGGTCTCAATTCATTCAGGAACCATTAAGTGTTGAGAAAGTTCATTTCAATGAAAGCTCTGGAGAACTCTCAAAGTCAAGGCTTCTCAAAGAGTTACCAAATGGTCACATAAAGCCAGGCCAATTGACGTCTAAAATGTGAGGTCCATGTATGTTTTGACTCTCATCTATGGCTGCCAAGTCTTTCAGAATAAAATCATGTGATATCCTGGCTGAGATTTCCAGGCCTCTGTGGAAAGCCACCCTGGGCATAGATCTCAGTTTCCAAGAGTGAGTCTTATGTGTGTCCTCCTAAAATCCCAACACAATTCATGGCAATACTTCTCTGAGGTCAATTCCAGAATGCAGTCTCTAAGGGGAATCACACCAGAGTTCAAGCCCAGGTGGACCCAGTCATCCCTTCCAACCGCCACAAAAATTACCACAATTAAAATCAAAACACTCCCACAGGGCCATCATCTTCTTCCATGTAGACACTCATCATAACCTCTAGCTGGAGGTTTCTATGAGTCCAAGGTAGTGTCCAAAATAAGCTCACTTGCCCCTTATTTGCCTAAAATCATGGTGGCCTGGACACTCTTCCTGTGAACCAGGAGTGATCAAATATTCCTGCTGTTAAAGTGTTCCACTTCTCCAATTTCGGCCTACTGGCTGTAGGGTATAGATTCTTTATGTGATTTGGAGTCATGAGAAAATCCAAGCACCTATGGGCTAGCCTCTGCAGGGATTTCAAGAACTCATTTGACCCAAAGGATCCCTATTCTCACTTGATGGAGTTCAGGAACCTAAAACAAGAAGGCAAAAATATTCATCCACAATGACTGCTCTTTTGGACATTTTAGTTTTGGAAGAACATGGGATCTTTCTTTAGATCCATCAGGTGCTGAGAATCTAAGCCACAACCTCATACAAGGACAAGAGGCTGATTCAGACACATCCCATTCCAAAGAAATTAAGCAAAGAGCCACAGGTGGGGTCCATTCATTTCCATATGAAAACAGTGTTTTTCAGGCTACACAAACGGGTGGCCTGAGGCAAAGACCTTTCTGACATTTAGGGTAATAGAAATAGAATTAAGCAAATGGCCCAAAGAAGGGTTTCTCCACTGAGACTTTACTGCACACACTGATATCTGAGTTTTCTGAGATGATCTCATTCCCTTCAGCTATCCAGAACATGGCCATGTCACAGAGCCTTGTGGTGTTACATATCTGGGAAACAAAACCATGAGTCTATTCTGGAGAGTGGCCAGAATTTACGTAGAAAACAGGAACTTTAGAAGATAGTAGATGTTGCCCATCCATAAGGCAAGCTGCAGTGCATTCATCAATTGCGCAGTATGAATTGTGGAAGCTTTCAACTAGAGACAACACATCCATTGGTGCATTCTCTTTTCTAATGTCTACAACCATGGATACAGTGGGATACACAGACATAGAAACACTCACAATGTAAAACGACTTACTAGAGACAGTCCACTCCAAACCAAACAAACCACCTTTCCTTCCTATTCTCAGAACATGAGAAAAAACCACAAACTCACACCTACAACGGCAAAGGCACTTCCTTCCCCCAAATAGGTCTGTGACTATCCGGAGTGTCTTCTGACTGGTGGGCCATATTATATTCCCCCAAAATGGCTTGTCCTGTTTCACATCTGGTCTCAATGTCCAACTCCGTGAAGTTGTAAGGAGCCAGCAGTGAGCCACTGCCTGCTTTCTCAGGAAAGGCCCCTCTTCAGAGCTCTGCTGGCATTTGGCCATCCTCACATCAGCAGGTACCAAGAAAGACTGACTATGTCTTTGGGAAAAGCAAACAAGTTAGCCCACTGGGTCTGGAGTGGGACTGGCTCTGGGTGCCTGGCTTCCTGGATCCAAAGTTCAGAGAATTCCATCACCAAGGAAGTGAAGTGAGGTCACTTCTTTCAGGAACTGAATATGGTCACTGCCTTGGTAACCACTTTGTCCTAACAGTTGCTTCCAAGGTTCCCATGAGGTAGAGGCTGCCCCAACATCCTGTGACACATTCAGAAGTTATAATGGTATATCAACCATAGGCACCCTGGAACAGCTCTCCACAGAGGCCTGGTTTGGTCCATCTTCTCTACATTAAGAAGAGAGAGGCTGATTCAGACACATCAATTCATCCTGACCAGGTTGTTTGCATGGAAGATGACTATTGCTCTCTCAGGTCCTACATAGCTGCCTACATCTTCTCCAAGGATCATTTCTTCATGGATCTTTGAGGTTCTAAGCAGGTGGAAGATCTTCTACATTTCTATATTGTAAGACCCACTCTGTCGCTGCTCTTAAGTTAGTTATATTGAGGGAACAGTGTATGGTTAGGGTTAATAACAAGTTCGATTTGGGTTACGAATCATTCTGCGGGATGAATAATGGTATTGGCAACCTGCGATATTTACAAGAGTATACATGTGAAATATAAGTATGAAAGCAGAAATCTAGGTAAGATTTGAAGCCCAGAAGGGCATTGGGGACTTGAGTGGGATACTTAACTTTGAGTTATGTGCTGCACAGATGTCTCAGATAAATCAATATACACTGGCATCGGACCTTGTACCTTGGATGATTGAATGTTGAAGAGAGCATCCAGTCAAAAACCGATAGTCGGTAGGATTAGAAAGGTAGTTGGTAGATTTAGAAAGAAGAGTGAGCATAGGATTTGGACCAAAAGTTCTTCAGCAATAGGGTTTCGGGTAGAGAGTGTATGTAAATATCAGCACATGTGAAGAGTCAGTCACAATGATGAACTGGGGAAAACATGTAGGAAAGCAGATATCAATAGAGACATTACGAAATCAAGCAAAGTATAAAGTGTGTGATAGGGTTAGACATTTTCAACAGGTTTGAAGTTGAATATATAATCTTAGGAAGAAACAAATATGTAGTCACCAATAGGATTGATATTTGAGAGCATTAGGCAACCTGGACATGGATGATTTTAGTAATGGATGCTATCTTTCCATTTAGGCTTTGGTACAATTGTAAGTGTGACCTTTGCTTTTTGTGTCCGGAATATTTCTGTGATAAAATGTGTATGTAGATCAGGTGACATGAGTATTTCTTCCACCATTTCTGAGAGCAATATTTTGAAGATTTATAAATTCGTATGGGGGTACAAGTAGGTGTACCCTGTTTCTATTAATATAGACATAATGCATGAATAGACAATACTGTGAATAAATAATATAACTAGATCCACTTTTAATAATGGATTGAATGGATATCTGAAAATATATAAGAAATGTTATATTGATATACAATCATTAATTCCAACCAGTTATATATCTAATGATTATCTTATGGTTATGGTTAATCATGAAGGGTGTGTGAGTTTTTCTTCAAAATTGATTATGGAAATCGAAAACAATATATTTGGAAAAAAAGTCTCATGAATAGATCAGTCAAGAAACATAGAGAAATACATGTGTTCTGGAGCAGGAAGTGACTGAAAGTGAAACAAATGCCTATAAATTTGCTAACTAGTGAATGAAATATATATGCTAAGATGTGCATAAACTGAAGAAATAGTAATGTACCAGTGTGGAATAAAAATTAACGTCAAAATACACATCGTGTCCCATAGGAACCAACATGCATTGATGTTCAACTGGGTCAGTTAATGTAGACATATTAGAATTTGTATGCACCTTTCACTGAAGTTAGTTCTCAGTACTAGGAAACAAATATGTATTTCAGGTGTTTGAGTATTTCTAATAATAATCTTGTGAAAAGTTGATTATTAATCCACATACATGAACATGAATGAATTTAGGGAGTGTATATAAGACACATAATTTTCATATTTTTAAAAATCTGGAGAGTATATACACACACACACACACACAAACACAGAAAATAAAAAATAGCAATATATATGCCAATCGAAATTCATCATGAAATATATATCATAAAGATGCAAAAACATTCATTTTACTGAACATGGGTTTATGTATAATGTTGTTCCACTGGGAAGCTCACCCATAGGTTGAATTTTCAGTTCTAACAGCGTTTAGGACGAGTGATCACTTCTCACAATTTGTATCTGCCAAGTCATGTAACTCAAAAGAATGTACGTGTGATACCATGTAGGATTCTATTTGTGCATATAAAAATACATGTGCTGAATAGGCTCCAGAAAATGGGAGACAGTAATTCACATATTTGTTAACTTTCAAAACACATGGAGAACTATTTCAATTAAAAATTGACTAGATTCATAATACCTACCCTTTATCATGCAAAAGGCAAGTCCAACCCTGAACTGCATGTATTTACGTACTGTTTGGGTTATTTTTCTCCATCATATTAGAATTAGTAGTCAGAGTCTATTAGAATATGGGTTAGTGTCAGGGATTCAGAATTTCGAATGGAAAAATAGGAAAATTAATCCAATGTGTATGCAAATATGTGCTAAAACAAATCTTCTGACTCTCATCCAGAACAATGCCTTGAAATTATCTTCGCCCTAAGTAAGACACAATTAGAGAAGAAAAGTTGCAAAATCTGTGATTACATTTCTGGAATGGAAAATGCTCAGGAGTGCACAAACTTGGAGGTGGTATAGGAGTTTCCAAAAGTAAGAACAGGGTACACACTCCACAAACATGGAGCTCTGCATGCCTAAAACTTTTAGAGAAACTGCCACTGAGGTTGGGCAATGATATATAGGATTTGTCAGGAGTTAAGCTTCCTTTGTAGTGATACCCTCAAAGCTGGGTCTGCATCTATGTGACCTGGAGGACAAAGTTTCTTATTTTCCAATGAACACAAGGCAGCACTGCTGAATTCTCTCTTTGTAGATAAACTGTAGCCCCTGGGGGTTTATTTTCTCCCCGTGTGGACTGTGAAACAATTTGGTCATCCTCCACTTTTCGTGGTGTTTCTTGCTGCTGCACTTGGAGTTTGGTACATGCTTCACGAAATACAAGGAGTTCAACTGGGAAACAGTGCTGGAGAGAGTTCTGTCACGTGTGGTGGGTTATGGTCTGCAAGAAAATGCACAAACCAGGCTTCTATCTCTCAAAGATTGCTCCCTTGTCCATAGCAACCTGATTCTGAACATTGCCCTGAAACCTCGCCATAGAACAAGATGCCTTTACATATAAGGGTCTGAAGTCTGCACTATGTCAGTCACAAGCCATTTGGAAGCCAATGGCAGATCCACATGGACCCACCATGATATTTTATCACACACCTGCCCACCACTGCTCTACGCCCACTACTCAGCAGGCTACAAATTACTGGCATCTCTGTTCTAAACAATTTTCAGAAAACCCTGTCAATCAAGGAACTGTCTGGTACACTCATAATAAGCAATAGGACATCGAATGTTTCTGGAGTGCCACCTGGTCATGGGAATTTCAAAAATTTCATGGTATTTATCTAGCCATTTTTCAAGGATGACATTGGATGCACTGTGAATTTCAGTTATTCAGGAACTATTAAATGTTGAGAAAGCTCAATTCAAAGAAAATTCTGGAGAACTCTCACAGGCAAGGCTTTCCAAAGAGTGGACAAAAGGTCACTTGAAGCCAGGACCATTGAGGTCTACAATGTGAGGTCCTATGTGTTTTGACTCTCACCTATGGCTGCCAAGTCTTTCAGAATAAAATCATGTGATATCCAGGCTGAGATTCCCAGTTCTTTGTGGAAAGCCACCCTGGTCCTAGATCTCAGGTTCCAAGGGCGACTCTCATGCGTGGCCTCCTAAAATCCCAACACAATTCATGGCAATACTTCTCTGAGGTCAGTTTCAGAACTCAGTCTCTAAGGGGAAACACACCAGGGTTCAATCCCTGGTGACCCAGTCATCTCTTCCAACCGCCACACAAATGACCAGAATTAAAACCAAAACACTCACACATGCCCCTCATCTTCTTCCATATAGACACTAATCATAACCTTGGCTGGAAGTTTCCATGAGGCACACAGCACAAGACAATGTCAAAATAAACTCCCTTGCCCTTCATTTGTCTAAAGTCAGTGTTTCTGGACACTGTTCCTGTGAACCAGGGCTGATCAAAGATGCCTGCCATTAATACTGTTCCGCTTCTTCAATTTGAGGCATAGTGACTGTCAGGTATAGTTTCTTTATGTGATTTGGAGTCATGAGAAAACCCAAGCACCTATGGGCTAGCCTCTGCAGGGCTTGAAGGACTCAGTTGACCCAAAGGATCCCTCTTCTCACTTGATGGAGATCAGGAACCTTACAGAGGAAAGCAAGAGACTTCATCCACAATGATTGCTCTTTTGGCCATTTTGGAATTGGATGCACACATGGGATCTTTCTTTAGATCCATCAGGGCTGAGAATCTGAGCCATGGACTCACACTGCACTAAGAGGTGGATTCAGACATATCCCTTTGCAAAGCAATTAAGCAAAGATCCACAGATGATGCCCATTTATTTCCATTTGAAAACTGATATTTTCAGGCTTTGGAAAGGTGTGGCCTTAGGCAAAGACCTTCCTTACATTCAGGGCAACAGAACAATAGAAAAGCAAATTCCCAAAGCAGAGTTTCTCCACTGAGACTTTCCTGGTCACACTGATATCTGAGTTTTCTGTGATACTCACCATTCCCTTCAGCTATCCAGTACATGGCCATGTCCCAGATTGTGGAGGAGATACATATCTTGAACACAAAACCATGAGCCTATGGGAGAGTGGCCAGAATTCAGGAAGAAATCAGGAATGTAGAAAGGTAGTAGGTGTTGCCCATCTATAAGGTAAGCTGCAGTCCATTCATAAATTGGACAAGATGAATGCTGTGAAGATTTCTACTAGACAGGACACATCCTTTGATGCATTCTCTTTTCTATTGTCTACAACCACGGACACAGTGGGATACACAGAATCACTCACCTTCTCAAAGCACTTACTAGAAACAGGCCACTCCAAATTAAACAAACCGACTTTCCTACATATTCTTAGAAGATGAGACAAAATCACTAACACACAAACACACCCAAAAAGGCACCTTCTTTCCCCAAGTAGGTCTGTGACTATCCGGAGCATCCTCTGACTGGTGGACCATACTATGTTCCCCTGAAATGGGCTGTCGTATGTCAGATCTGGTCTCCTTGGCCAAAACTGTGAAGTTGTCAGGAGCCAGCGGTGAGCCACTGCCTGCTTTATCAAAAAAACAGCCCCTCTTCAGAGCTTTCCTGGCATTTGTCCATCTTCAATTCAGTAGTTGCCAAGAAAGACTGACTCTGTCCTTGGTTAATCCAATCATGTGAGACCACTACAACTGGGACTGGGCCTGCCTCAGGGTGCCTGGCTTCCTGGATCCAAAGTTCAGAGTGTTACATCAACAAGAAAGTGACGTAGGTCACTTCCTCTAGAACTGAATGAGGTCACTGCCTTGGCAACCACTTTGTCCTAACAGTTGCTTCGAAGGGTCCATGAGATGGAGGCTGCACCTACTTCCTTTGACACTTTCACAAGTTAAAATGGAATATCAACCATAGGCACCCGGGAACAGCTCTCCACACAGGCCTGGTTTGGTCCATCTTCTCTACATTAAGTAGAGAGAGACTGCTTCAGACACATCCCTTCATCCTTACCTGGTTGTTTGTCATGGAAGATGACTTTTGCTCTCTCAGGTCCTTCATAGCTGCCTATATCTTCTCCAGGGATAATTTCTGCATGGACCTTTGAGGTTCTCTGCAGGTTGAAGATCTCCTACATTCCTGTATTGTAAGACCAACTCTGTCCCTGCTCTTCTATAAAGGTAGATTGAGGGAATCGTGTATGTTTAGGGTTAATAACATGTTTGATTTGGGTTAGGATCATTCTGCTGGATGAATAATGGTATTGGAAACCTGCGATATTTATAAGATTATAGAGGTGAAATATATGTATGAAAACAGAAATCTCAGTAAGATTTAAAGCCCAGAAGGTCATTGGGTCCTTGATTGGGATAGTTAGCTTTGAATTATGTTCTGTGCAGATGTCTCAGATAAATCTATACACAATGGCATAGGATCTTGTACCTTAGATGATTGAATGTTGAGGAGAACATTCATTCAAAAAGGGAGAGTTGGTAAGATTACGAAGAGAGTTGGTAAGATTAGAAAAAAGTGTGAGTATAGGATTTGGACAAAAAGTTCTTTAGCAATAGGGTTTTGGGTAGAGAGAAAATGTAAATGTCAGCACATGTGAAGAGTCAGTCACAATGATGAACTGGAGAAAATATGTAGGAAAGCAGATATCAATAGAGACATAAGGAAATCAGGCAAAGTATAAAATGAGTGATACCAATAGACATTTTCAACAGGCTTGAGATTGAATATATAATCTTAGGAAGAAACAAATATGTAGTCACCGATAGGATTGACATTTGAGAGCATTAGGCAACCTGGACATGGGTGATTTTCATAATCCATACTCACATTCCATTTAGGCTTTGGTACAATCGTAAGTGTGACTTTGCATTTTGTGGCCAGAATATTACTGTGATAAAATGTATATGTAGATCAGGTGACATGAGTATTTCTACCACCATTTCTTGGAGCAATATTTTGAAGAGGTGTAAATTAGTATTGGGGGTACATAGAGGTGTACCATGTGTGTATGAATATAGACATAATGCATGAATAGTCCATACTGCGAATAAATAATAAAACTGGTTCAAACTTTAGAAATTGGAATAAATTGATATCTGAAAATACACAGGGAATCATATATTGATATACATACATTCATTCCAACCTTTTATACATCCAATGGTAATATTACGGTTGTGGTTCATCATAAAGAGTGTGTGAATTTTGCTTCAAAATTGATAATGGAAATCGACAGTAATGTGTGTGGAAAGAAGTCTCATGAAATGACCAGTCAAAAATAAAGAGGAATACATATGTTCTGAAGCAGGAAGTGATAGAATGTGTTACAAATTTCTTTAAATTTATGAAGTTGTGGCTGAAATGTATATTCTATGATGTACAAAAACTGAAGAAATAGTAATGTACCAGTGTTGTATAAAAATGAACGCCAAAATACACATCATGTCCCATAGGAATCTACTTGCATTGATGTTAAAGTGGGTCAGTTACTGTAAAAATATAAGGATTTGTTTGCACCATTTACTGAAGTGAGTTTTCAATACTATAAAACAAATATGTATTTCAGATGGATGAATATTTCTGAAAATAATCTTATGAAAAGTTGAATATAAAACCACATACATGAACATGAATGAATTTAGGGAGTGTATAATAAGATACATATATTTCATATTTTGACAAATCTAGAGTGTTTATATATATATATATATATACAAAATACACACAGAGACATTAAAAAGTAGCAATATATATTCCAATTAAAATTCATCGTGAAATATATATCATCCACAGATCCAAAAATATTAATTTTACTGAACATGGATTTATGTATAATGATTTTAAATAAGAAGCTCACTCATAATTTGAATTATCAGTTCCAAAAGCGTTTAGGAGGAGTGATTTCTTCTCACACTTTGTATCTGCCAAGTTAGCCACCTCTCAAGAATACAGGTGTGATACCAGGTAGGATTCTATATGTTCATATAAAAATACATGTGCTGAATTGGCTACAGAAAAAGGGAGACAGGAATTCACATATGTGTTAACTTTAAAAACACATGCAGAACTCTTTCAACAAAAAATTGACAAGATTTACAACTCCAACCCTATATCATGCAAATAGGAAGACCAACTATACACCATGCCTCCTCTGAAGTGCTAGTATTTCTATTCTGTTTGGGTTATTTTTCTCCATTATATTAGAATTAGTAGTCAGAATCTAGTAGGGTATGGGTTAGTGTCAAGGATTCAGTATTTCGAATGGAAAATTGAAAAATGAATCCAATGTGTATGTAAATATGTGCTACACAAAAATCTTCCCACTCTCATTCAGAACAATGCCTTGACAATACCTTCGCCCCAAGTAAGACACAATTAGAGGAGAAGATTTAGAAAACCTGTGAACAAATATCTGGAATGGAATATGCTCAGGAGCCCACAACCTTGGAAGTGGCAGAGGAGTTTCCAAAGGTAAGGGAAAGAGTAAACACTCCACAAACATGGAGGTCTGCTGGCATAGAGACTTCTTGAGAAACTGCCTGTGAGATTGGGCACTTGAAAAATATGTTGTTGTCAGGAGCTTTAGCTTCCTTTCTAGTGAGACCATAAAAGCTTGGTCTGCATCTATGAGACCTGGAGGACATGCTTTCTTATTTCCCAATGAACATGAGGCAGCAGTGCTAAATTCTCTTTTTAGGTAAACTGTGGCCACTGGGGGCTAAAGGTCTCCCCATGTGCACTGTGAAGCCATATGGTCATCCTCCATTTTCATGGTGTTTCTTCCTGCTGCACTGGGAGTTTGGTATTTGCTTCACGAAATAAAAGGAGTTCAATTGGGTCACAGTGCAAGAGGGAGTTCTGTCATGTGTGGTGGTTCAGGTTCTGCAGGAGGATACAAGAACCAGGATTCTATCCCACATAGCTTGCCCCCTTGACCATAGCAACCTGATTCTGAACAATGTCCTGAAAACTCTCCATATAACAAGTTGCCTTTACATGGAAGGTTCTGCTGGCTGCACCATGTCAGTCACAAGCCATTTGGATGCCAATGGAAGATCCACATGGCCCCACCACAGATGTTTTATCACATACCTGCCCACCACTGCTCTAGGCCAACTACTCAACAGAGTCCAACTTACTGGCATCTCTGTTCTACACCATTTACATGAAACCCAGTCAATCAAGGCACTGTCTGGTATATTCATGATCAGTAACAGGACATCCAAATGTTCTCCAGTGCCACCTGGTGATGGGAATTTCAAAAATTTTATGGTATTTTTCTAGCCATTTTTCAAGGATGAAGTTGGAGGCACTGTGAGTTTCAATTCTTTCAGGAACGATTAAATTTTTAGGAAGCTAATTTCAATGAAAGCTCTGGAGAACACTCACAGGTAAGGCTTCCCAAAGAGTGGCCAAAAGATCACATGATATTATTCCCATTGAGGTCTACAATGTGAGGTCCATATGAGTTTTGACTCTCAACTCTGGGTGCCAGATCTTTCAGAATAAAATCATGTGGTATCCTGGCTGAGAGGCCTAGTGCTCTGTGGAAAGCCATCCTGGGCCTAGAACTTAGTTTCCAAGGGCGACACTCATGCCTGGCTTCCTTAAATCTCAACGCTATTCATGGCAATACTTCTCTGAGGTCAGTTTGAGAACTCAGATTCTAAGGGAATCACACCAGAGTTCAAGAACATGTGGACCAAGTCATCTCTTCCAACCGCCACCCAAATGACCACAATTTAAAACAAAACACTCCAACGTGGCGCTCATCTTTTTCCATATAGACACTCATAATGACCTCTGGCAAAAGTTTTCCATGAGGGGCACAGCCCAAGACCGTGTCCAAAATAAGCTCTCTTGCACCTAATTTGCCTAAAGTCAGTGTGGCCTGGACACCCTTCTTGTGAACCAGGAGAGATCAAATAGGCCTCCCATTAATACTGCTTCGCTTCTTCAATTTGAGGTCAACTGACTGTGGGGTTTGGATTCCTTATGTGAATTGGAGTCTTGAGAAAACCCAAGCAACTATGGGCTAGCCTCTGCAGGGCTTTGAAGAACTCATTTGAACCAAAGGATCCCTATTCTGACTTGATGGAGGTCAGGAAAGTTACAGAAGAGGCGAGAGACTTCATCCACAAGGACTGCTTTTTTGGCCATTTTGGTTTTGGATGTACACCTGGGATCTTTCTTTAGATCCATCAGGAGCTGAGAATCTAAGCCACACCCTCACACAAGGCAAATAGGCTGATTCAGACACATCCATTCCAAAGCAATTAAGCAAAGAGCCACAGGTAATGCCCATTCATTTCCATTTGGAAACTGTTTTCTTCAGGCTTCACAAAGTGGTGGACTGAGGAAAAGACCTTCCTGACATTCAGGGCAACAGAAGAATTGGTAAACAAAAGGCCCCAAGCAGGGTTTCTTCACTGAGACTTTCCTGGTCACACTGATATCTGAGTTTTCTTAGATGCTCGCCATTCCCTTCAGCTATTCAGTACATGGTCATGTCACAGAGCTTCAAGGTTGTACATATCTTAAACACAAAACCATGAGCCTATTCTGGAGAGTGGCGAGAATTCAGGAAGAAAACAGGAACTTAGGTAGATAGCAGGTGTTGCACATCAATAAGGCAAGCTGCAGTCCATTCAAAAATAGGGCAGGATGAATGCTGGGAAGCTTTCTACTAGATAGGACATATTCATTGATGCATTCTCCTTTCTAATGTCTACAACCACGGACATAGTGGGATACACAGACATAGAAACACTCACCTTGTCAAACGACTTAGTAGAAACAGTTCACTCCAAACAAAACAAACCACCTTTCATACCTATTCTCAGAACATGAGACAAAACCACAAACCCACACCCACACCACAAAGGCACCTCCTTCCCCCATGTAGGTCTGTGACTATCCGGAGTGTCCTCTGACTGGTGGGCCATACTATGTTCTCTGGAAATGGCCTGTTCTGTCTCAAATCTGGTCTCCTTGGCCAACTCTGTGAAGTTGTCAGGGGCCAGCGGTGAGCCACTGCCTGCTTTCTCAGGAAATGCCCCTATTCATAGCTTTCCTTGCATTTGGCCATCCTCACATCAGTAGGTTCCAAGAAAGACTGAGTCTGTCCTTGGTAAATCAAAATAAGTTTGACCACTGGGGCTTGGACTGGGACTGGCTCATTGTGCCTGGCTTCCTGAATTCCAAGTTCAGAGAGTTCCATCACCAAGGAAGTTAGGTGAGGTCACTTCCTTTAGGAACGGAATGAGGTCACTGCCTTGGCAACAACTTTGTCCTAACAGTTGCTTCCAAGGTTCCCATGAGAAGGAGGCTGCCCCTACTTATTGTGACACTTTCACAAGTTACAGTGGTATGTCAACCATAGGCATGCAGGAGCAGCTCAACAAATGCCTGCTTTGGTCCATCTTCTATACATTAAGAAGAGAGTGGCTGATTCTGACACATCCCTTCATACTGAGCAGGTTGTTTGCCATGGAAGACTTTTGCTGTCTCAGGTCCTTCATAGTTGCCTACATCTTCTCCAGGGATCATTTCTGCATGGACCTTTGAGTTTCTCAGCAGGTGGAAGATCCTCTATATTCCTGTATTTTAAGACCAACTCTGTCCCCACTTTTCTGTAAAATTAGATTGAGAGAACAGTGTATGGATAGGTTTAATAACATGTTCGATTTGGTTTAGAAAGGAAACTACACGGTTGAGCAAACAGGGTCCTACCGTTAGCAATAATATGAGGATTATAAATGGACCGGCCATGGCAGATAAAAGCATAGTTAACCAGGTTGACTATGTGAACAAAGAATCAAACCTCCCTTCTGGGGCCTCTGTCTCTCTTTGACGCTCTTCAAGTCGTTTTTTTAATTTACTCATAGATTCTTTTACAACTCCAGTATTGTCGGCATAAAAACAACATTCTTCCCTCAATGCAAGCAAAAAGGCAACTTTCTCTCATGAAGAGGAGGTCCAACACTCGCCTGCTCTGTAAAACAACTTCAGAGAGAGAGAGGTTAAAATTCCTGTAAAGCTGTGATGTCGGTTTTTAATGTCTTTAAGCTTTGGTCTATTTCTGCTTCTAATTGTGTCTTTGTTGTGTCTCATGGACTAGGGCAGTTGTTCCTATGCCCACCCCTTCAGCAATTATTATTCCTCATAGGATGGCCAAAGTGAGGGATACAGGTTCCCGGTGGAACCGGGTTGTATGCCCCCCTATTTGAACTTTAAATGAACCTACGTCATGATAGAGCACTCTGAAAGACATCTGCATCATTACATAATTAATCACATCTATTGACCATTTTATGTAAACATAAATAATGTTAAAGTGTATAGAATTATACTGTTTTAGGAATGGACAAGAAAATGCACCTAAGATAGCACCAAAGTGAGGAAAACATTCTTATTTGGTTGCATCCGGATTTAGAGGGCATTGCTTCTGTTGTAATCAATTAATCCCCTGAACCCCAAGTTTTGGTAGTTTTAGAATTTGTACCCAACATGTAAGGGAAGGGGCTCAGAAGTTCACAGTCTGCAGAAATTCACAAAAATTAGTTTTTGTTTCTGTTTTTTTTTTTCCTCTGTTCTGGGCAAGTTAACTTTTCAAGGACACCTTGTAAGGGGAGAGCTTTTTTGTCTCTTTTTTTTCTCCCTGCCAGCTGTCACCATGGGGACCAGTTGCTAACTTTTTTATCTTAGAAATGTAGGCATCTCGGTGAAGCCCCAGCTCAAGGCCAGAGGCCTTGTTCACATATTTTGTGAAAAACTGGAAAGGCAGTGTCTAGCTTAGGGGTGGTGATTTTTCCAGCCAGTGGCCAAGTAGAACAGGGCAACACGAAAAGTGGAAGTTTATGTACATTGAACTCTTTCAGAGGGACTCTTTTGCTGAAAGACCTAAAGTAAGCCTTGGTGAAGACTTCTGGAGAAGGTCATTTAAGACATTTCTGTGGACCTGGTACAGAGGGGGAAGACGGGGTAGTCGAGGCTGAGAGCAGCTCCGTGGATCTAAGAATGAGAAAAGAGAGATGTAAAAGAAAAATGGTAAAGGGGTTTGAGATTTTCCTAGAACAAAACTTGAGCATTAGAACAGGTATAGCAGAGGGGAAGATGGGAGTAAATATTCCAAAAAGCCTTTGAGGGACTTTAAATTCTTAGAAACCTCTTTTCAGTGATGACAAAGCAACTTTAAATGCCATTTTCATTACATCGTGGATAGGGGTCTGAGGGCTCTTCTCAGCTGGTTTGAGCTTTGGGTTAGCTTGCTAGAGGACTTGGTGGGACCTAGTGCAGGCCCTGACAGGAAAAGAGAGGAGTGAGTGGGTGAAGGGGTACCTCGGTACCTGCTACCTCAGCAACGGGGCAATGTTCTGAGAACCAGCGGAGGTTTGGGTTTTTGATTTAGTAATTGGAGAGGAGAAATCAGGTTGCTAAGATGGGAGTGATAGCAGAGAGTCTAGAGCAGAAGGCTGAGGGTGAGGAACTATTGGAGAAGCATAGTACAGGATGTGAGAAAAAGAGGAAAAAGGATTCCACATAGGGAAATTTCCCCCTTTTGAGAACTTGCCGAAGTTAAAAATGTCACTCAGAATTTGAGGATCTAGAGAACCCTCTGGGGGCCATAGTATTTGGTTGTCTAATTGGTAATATGGCCAATGCTGTGTACTGAATTTGATGAGGAGTTTGGGTTCCACCAGGCAGCCCCTGTATGCTCACATTCCCTTGACTTACACAAGAAGTCGGCTTCTCCCCCACACAGGCGTGGCTGTTTGTGGCTTTGATAGTCCGCCAGGCAAACATAGTAATCTAGGCTAGCCAACCTGAATCTGTCTCGCGTGTCCCTGCATCCATAATGTTTGTTTCCATTATCTATGGTACAGAAGAGATTTAATGGGAATTTAGTGGGATCCTCTTCATCAGGGATATCTCAATAGGAAAGACCTATACCGACCTGACAAATGTCTGGGTGGAGAGATGGCCACCAGGTCTCTAAGGGGCCTGTATGCGAGATAGACTATACTTCTTGTCTAGTAGGATTTGTGATCAGCCATTGCTGCTGAACGGGGTGATGAGGGTTAGAACTACTGGTGGCCAAGGGGAGAGTCTATAGTCTTATCCACATAGCGAATACGCAATTTGAAATGGTTACCAGGCTTTTCCAGTTTCCAACAAGAGTCTGGACACAGCGAAGGCTTGAGATGAGAGGCATGGATCCAAAAAGTGATTCCGTCTACTTTAACGCTTTAGGTTTTATAAGTAGCACCTGGTATGTTCCTTTCCAGTGGGGTTCCAGGGATGACACCTGATGTTGTCTTATGTAGACGAAGTCTCTTACTTGATATTGATTTAGAGTCCCCTCCTCCCAAGGTTGGTAGGCAGTGGCCAGCTGTTTCCACAGTTATCGCTGAGTTCTTTCAATGACTTTAAGTATGTCAAGCAAGGGGGTGTTGAAGTGATCGTTAGGCCTTAGAGTTGGGATTAGGTCCCTTACTGGATGATGGGAATCATAGAGAATTTCATAGGGGGTGAGGTTACACAAAGAAAGAGAGGGAATATTTCTCGCATGAAACAGTGCATAAGGCAGGAGCATAATCCAATCTTTTATGCCGGGCTCTAAGCTTAATTTTGTGAAGGTCTCTTTAATGGTTCTATTTATTTTTTCTACCTGTCCTGAGCTCTGGTGTATATAAGCATAATGTAACTTAAAATTAATCCACAGGGTCCCAGTTAACACCTGACTTACCTGGGCCATGAACACCAGTCCATTATCAGACCCTATTACCTTAGGCAGACCGTATCTTGGAAAAATATCTTTCAGAATCTTCTTGAAAATCATTTGTGCAGTTTTTTTTTTTTTTTTTTTTTTTTTTTTTTTGTGTGTGTATGTGTGGAAGGCTTCAGTCCATCCTGAAAATGTATCTACAAAGACTAGGAGGTATTTAAGTCCATACCTTGCTGGCTTAATTTCACTATTGTCCACTTCCCAAAATTGTCGTTTTCTGGTTCCTCATAGGTGCTTTCCTCTAGGAAACTGGAAGGGTAAGCATTAACCAATTGACGGACTCGACAGGCTTTTGTTACCCGTTCAGTTATTTTCTTTCGCTGTGAGTCGGTTAGTGGAAAACTCTGTTCTTAATCCTACAGGAATGCCTGCAGTTTCATTGAACCAAGGTGAGTGAGTTGGTGTACATTTTTAACGTAGTGTAGGGCTTTCTGTAATTGCAGCCTGAGCTCAGTGAAGTTGAGGTGTTCAGTGTCAGTGTCCATAGATATTATAAAAAACTTCCTGGTGATCAGGGGTCCATTGGAATTGGGCATCTCCCTCTAACACCGGGTATAAAGGAGCAGCTAAAAACGCAAACCCAGGTATCCATAACCTGCAAAAGCCAGCAGTCCCAAGAAACTCTCTGAGTTGTCTCCTGTTAGATGGGGGTGGTATCTAGGCAATGGTTTGTTTTCTGGGCTCAGTGAGCCATCGTTTACTGCCCCTAAGGAAACAGCCCAGGAAGATTACTTCATGCCAGCAAATTTGGGCCTTTTTGGCCGAAACTCTATACCCGAGTTGAGCAAGCTCATATAATAGTGCTTGGGTCCCAGACTCACAGTTCTCCTTGGTGTTGGCTGCCAGTAGCAGGTCATTCACGTATTGAAGCTGGGTGACTTTGGGGTGCGTAGTTCTGAAATTGCTGAGATCTCTGTGGAGGGCTTCATCAAAGAGAGTGGGGGAGTTTTTGAACCCCAGTGGGAGTCTAGTCCAAGTTAGTTGACCAGACGTTCAGGTTTCTGGGTCTACCCACCCGAAAGCAAACAGCAACTGACTATCTTTATGCAGAGGCAAGCAAAAGAAAGCATCTTTTAAGTCCAGAACAGTATACCATTTCCGCTCAGGGTTCAGAGTGCTAAGCAGATTGTACGGATTAGGTACCGTGGGGTGAATGTCCTGCACTCTGTTGTTGATCTCTCTTAGGTATTTAACAGGGCGATTGTCCCGGTTCCTGGCTTTTTTTTCTAGTAGCAGGGGAGTGTTCATGGCCAATTGACAGGGCCTTAGGACGCCTAAGGTCAGATATTTCTGAATATGGGGCCTTATCTCATCTTTAGCTTTTTTTGCTTAGAGGATATTATTTGACATTAATTGGGGAGGCTGAGGTTTTTAACTCCACTGTTATTGGAGGTTGTTTCACGGCCAGGCCTAACCCTGCAGTTTTTGCCCAGGCGTCTGCGTAATCTGTTATCCATTTCTGGCGTAGCTTGCCTGTTTGATCAGTCTTGGGGGGTGTGAAGAGTGGATGTTCATCTTCTACTAATTTAGTTAAAGCCGTGACTATAGGAGTTTATACTAAAGGATTTAGAAATTTCATTTGGTAGCCTTCAGGGTTAAAAGTTATTTAGGCCAAGAGCTTGGTGAGCAGATCTCTGCCCATCAATGGGTCCAGGCATTCCTGGATTACTAGGAAGGAGTGATGGATTTTTCCTTTACCTAGGTCCATGGTCCTCTTAGTAGTCTAAGCCCGATATTTACTGCCATTAGCCCTTTGAACTACAGACCTTTTATTTGATAGAGGGCCCAATGGGGCCTTAAGGGCTTCGTATACTGCTCCTGTATTCATTTCAAAGTTTACTGGGGTCCGCTACACTTCAAAAGTTAGCCTGAGCTAGCGGAAGTGAACTGAGCCCCAACTTTCTTAGTCATGCACCAGAGTCACAATGGCTGGCTGGCGTGGCTGTCTCTGTATAGGGCACTTTTTGGCCCAGTGTCCTTTTTTTTTTTTACAGTAGGCACATTGATCTGAGGCCAGGGGTGGTCTCTGGCATGGCCCCAGGTAACCCTTACTGTCACCTTACGTCTTAATTTCTGGCCTCTTTCTTGTTGTGACAAGGATCTTGGTCAATCCCTTAGTCTGTCTTTTGCTTCTCTCATCCTTCCTTTGCTCGCTTTCTTTCACCCTGTTTCTCTCTTATAGTATACTTTCTCAGCTTCTCTGACTAAATCTCTCTTTTAAATTTTTTTAATATCCATGGCAGCTTGCCCAATTAAGGCCATTGTTACAGATGAATTTTGATCCGCTGCCTGAGGATCGAAAGGAGTATATCTTTTATATGCCTCCATAATTCTTTCTAGAAACAAAGAGGGAGATTCATCAGGCCTTTGAATAATTTCTCTTACCATGGCCAAATTAGTTGGTCACCTAGCAGCCCCTTGGAGACCTTCTATTAGAGCCAGGCAATAAGTGGACAGATGCTCTTTATCTTCAAAGGTGTTGGGGTTCCAGGTGGGTTGGTTTAAGGGTAAGCTGGCTTTGATTATGTTGGGAAGTTGTGTTGGTCGCCAATCAGGTCCGAGGATATTTTTTTTTTTTAGCTTCTTGGAGGTTTTTCTCTTATTCCTCTGTCATAAAGAAAGTCCCTAGGAGTTGTTGGCAGTTATCCCAAGTAGGCAGGTGTAAAAACGTTGGCGAGTTCTCTGAGTTCTTTTAGCCGGGCCAGCTTCCTCCAGGGAAGGAGGGGCTCTGTGTGCCACGGGACTGTCATCTGGATGGCGCTGGGCCATCCTAGCTTCTTTGAATGGTGGAGAGGCTGAGTCAGCAGCAGGGGAATCACTTAGAGGGTGTTGGCAGTTGGGGGATGAAGGCAGAGGATAAGGAGGGGGAGGAGAGTCCAGTAGAGTCTTGAGACTCAGGGAGAACAGAGGGTGCAGGAGGAGGAGCAGAGAGTTAAAGAGATAGAATCATGGGGGAAGGAGTAGGAGTCCGTGCAGGGACAAGGAAAGGCTTCACCCTTGGAGGAGGAGATTTGCAGAGGTCCTGACAAGTTAAGATATATGGCTGTTGATCTGGACGTCTACGTGGCCCCGGCTAAAAGACAATATCTCGAACTTTTCAAATTAGTGCGAAGTAGAAAGATCCTTCTAGGGGACATCTGACTACAAAGTTGGGTCATTCTGAGACACAGAATCTGCAAGATCCGGCGTTTTACTGAAAAAGAAAGATTCTGAGCCCTTAAGCAGACTTTGGTTTAGTGATCAAGGGTCATGAACAGAGGCATTGAAGTGCTCTGTCCCATAATGAAATATACACAGACAATAAAAGCAATGACACAAGACACAGACAAGACAAGACAATAAAGACAGGCAATGGATGTCCAATACTGAGACCAGGACTGAGTAGCCGGCAAAACATGATGGGCTGGCAATACCGAATCCGAAACAAAATATCACTGAATAAAGGAGATTATTGTTCCTCGATTTCATGAGTTCATCCCCCAGGGACATGGCCTGTGGCTCTGTTACATGTGTGTCAGCCACCATGGGAGAGAGCTCACGCTCTTTACCAATAGCCATTTTGTGAAACCCTAACCTAAATCCTGAAACCAGAAAGAGGGGCCTTATTTATCCCCAGAGGAGCCCATTGGGGGTCTTTCATCTGCGGCTGCCGGATCTCACTGGGGCCACCAGATGTAAAGATCGGGTGAGGGTGGGTGGAAGAGACCACCAAGAGACTGTCTCATGCAACAGCAAAGGCTTTATTGGGAGTCCGGCATGCAAGGGCTCAGAGCTCACTTGAATAGAGCAGAGAGCCCTGAGAACAGCTTAAGAAGTGCTTATATATTTTCCTTGGAGAGGGCAGGAAGGAAAGTTTATTGATGGGTAAGTGCGAGTGGGCGGTTTGCGTGCAACTGGTTGACCGAGTACATTCTGCAGTTTGGCAGTTGGGGACAGCACATTCTGGGAACAAGAATAGCAAACAGTTCTCAAGATTTCAACAGTGTTTTGTTAAGCATACAGAAAATCAAGAAGTGACAAGTACCTATTTTATTAACCTTTCAATATAAGTATGAAAACAGAAATCTAGGTAAGATTTGAAGCCCAGAAGTTCATTGGGCCCTTGATTGGTATACTTAGCATTGAATTACATTCTGTAGTGATGTCCCAGAAATATGGATATACAATGGCATAGGACCTTATACCTTCTCGGAGGTCAATTCCAAAACACAGACTCTAAGGGGAATCACACCGAAGTTCAAGCCAAGGTGGACCCAATTATCTCTTCCAACCGCCACACAAATGACCACAATTAAAACCAAAACACTCCCACATGGCACTCATCTTCTTCCATATAGACACTCACCATAACTTCTGGCAAGAGGATTCCATGAGAGGTGCAGCACAAGACAGTGTCCCAAATAAGCTCCCTTTCCCCTCATTTGCCAATAGTCAGGGTGGCCTGGACACCCTCCCTGTGAACCAGGACTTATCAAATATGTCTGCCATTAATACAGCTCTGTTCTCCAATTTGAGGCCTACTAACTGTGGGGTTTAGATTCTTTATTTGAATTGGATTCATAAGAAAACCCAAGAACCTATGGGCTAGCATCTGCAGGGCTTTGAAGAACTCATTTGACTCAAAGGATCCCTATTCTCACTTGATGTAGGTAAGGAACCTTACAGAAGAATGTGAGGCACTTCATCCACAGTGACTGATTTTTGGCCATTTTGAATTTGGATGCACACATGGGATCGTTCTTTAGATCCATCAGGTGCTGAGAATCTAAGCCACAGGCTCACACAGGACCAAGAGGCTGATTCAGACACATCCCTTTACAAAGCAATTAAGCAAAGAGCCACAGGTGGTGCCCATTCATTTCCGTTTGAAAACTGTTTTCTACAGGATTCACAAAGGCGTGGCCTCAGGCAAAGAACTTACTGACATTCAGGGCAACAGAAAAATAGGCAATCAAAAGGCCCATTGCAGGGGATCTCCACTGAGACTTTCCTGGTCACATCGATATCTGAGTTTTCTGAGATGCTTGCCAATCCATTCAGCTATCCAGTACATGTCCATGTCACAGTGCTTGGAGGTGGTACATATCGTGGACTCAAAAGCATGAGCCTATTTTGGAGAGTGGCTAGATTTCAGGAAGAAAACAGGAACTTAGGAAGATAGCAGGTGTTGCCCATCGATATGGCAAGCCCTAGTGCATTCATAAATTGGGCAGGATGAATGCTGGGAAACTTTCTAGTAGACAGGAAACATCCATTGATGCATTCTCTTTTTCTAATGTCTACAACCACGGACACAGTGGGATACACAGACATAGAAACACTCGCCTTGTCAAACAACTTACTAGAAACAGTTCACTCCAAACCGAACAAACCGACTTTCCTACCTCTTCTCAGAACATGGGGCAAAACCACAAATACACATCCACACCCAAAAAGGCACCTCCTTCCCCCAAATAGGTCTCTCACTATCCGGAGTGTCCTCTGACTGCTGGGCCATACTATGTTCCCCAGATATGGCCTATCCTGTCTCAGATCTGGTCTCCATATCCAACTCTGTGAAGTGGTCAGGAGCCAGCTGTGAGCCACTACCTGCTTTTTTAGGAAAGGCCCCTCTTCAGAGTACTCCTGGCATTTGGCCATCCTCACATCAGTAGGTACCAAGAAAGACTGACTCTGTCCTTGTTAAATTGAAGCAAGTGAGACCACTAGGACTGGGACTGGGACTGACTCTGTGTGCCTGGCTTCCTGCATCCCAAGTTCAGAGAGTTCCATTACCAAGGAAGTGAGGTGAGGTTGCATCCTTCAGGAACTGAATGAGGTCACTGCCTTGGCAACCACTTTTTCCAAACAGTTGCTTTCAAGCGTACCATGAGAAGGAGGCTTACCCTACTTTCTGTGGCACTTTCACAAATTAGAATGGTATATCAACCATAGGCACCAAGAAACAGCTCTCCACACAGGCCTGATTTGGTCCATCTTCTCTATATTAGGAAGAGAGCCTTTAGTCCGGGGAGCACTGCAGTGAACCTCTGCACTAAAACTATTAGCAAGCACCTGGTGGAGGAGTCCTCCATAGGTAAGTGGGGCTTTTATAACATCTGATATCCGGTTAAGGGAGATCTCTTCTGATGACAGAGATGTGGCCTGGGGAGGCTCACATATACTCCTTTCCAGGAGAGTAACCAGAATCGTTCTGTCCTCTGTTCTGTTCTGTAGGCAATTCCTCTGGAACTGTAGAGAGGGGCCGACGGGCACGCATGCACTCATACCCTGGAGCTATAGCAAGATGTTGCACTGTTCCACTGTTTTTCTGTTTAGGCGCATGGTTTCTGTTTTTTGTGTTTTGTTTTGTGTTCTATTTTTTTGATTGTTTGTTTGTTTTTGTTCATTTTGTTGTGTGATTTCAGTGGTAAAAACTTAAGGATTTTGGACGTAAAAATAGGTAATAAAGAGAGTAAGCCTGACACCCCTTTGGACTGTGTTTTAGGGATCTGCGATGAACTTTACTCGCCTTTGTTAAGCAGGATGATAGAAGCTCCTAGCTGGCTGCCTGGAGCACACCCATTGCAGAGGGCAATGCTTGGTGGGGACCTAAGAACTGAGCATGTCCGAGGTTAACAAGTGAAACTCTTTTAAAACCCCTTGTCACTCCAGATCAAGAGAGTCACAACCTTTGGCAGAGTCCCCTGTGTTTCTCCTTTGTTCGCAAAGCAATAAACCTCCTTTTTCTTTTTCTCAAAACTCAGTCCTCATTATTAAATTGGTATTAATTGGCGTCAAGTTGAGGAATCGAACTTTAATTTACAAATTTGGTACCCGCCCTCCACCCCGGAACTTTGTGAGAGCTGTCTACTGAAATATTAGGAGATGAAGCATGCTTGGTGTGGAACTGAACAAGAGGAGCTAATCCTGTAAGTAAAAGGAGGGACTGAGGGACTCCCAGCAGCTGCCAAAGCCCTGTTGATTCAGGGAATTACCTCCTTCCTCCCCGCACTGTAAGAATTATGCCACCTCTGTCTTGTTAAAAAAGAGAAAAAGAAAAAGGGGACACTAAATGCAGTGAAGTCACCATGGAGACACTTATTTTACATTTCAGGTTTCCCCTCTGTTAAAACATGTGGTCCCCCCCTGTGGATATCTATGGTGCACACTGGTGTAGGAGATTTTTCTCTTATCTGCTCTGGTTTAAACGGTTCTCTCTGACAGCCATAGTCTGAACCTCCTTTCTGTCTGTCTTGTGTCTTTGTATCTGGCCCTTTAAGACATGTGCAATAATGTGTTGATATTATAAATTGTTTCTTGGGAATGATCTTAGCTGAATGTGTGTCTAAATGATGATGTTTTATTTTAACAATCTGGTATCTGAATGGGTTTTTGAAGCATTGCAGAATCTTGCAGTTAAAAGTCGGGTTTAGGTAATTGTTTAGTTTATGATTTCAGATAATTCATGCCAGAGAACTTAAATACTTAGTATGGAAAACTGAAGAACTCTACTTCCAAGTTGACAAGTAAATTCCCAATCATACAGTCTTTTTTTCACCAATTTTGAATTGGATAGCCTCGGAAAATGTCACTGTGTGTACCACTGCATTAATTTGGACAAGGATAGTAAATCATAGAATGGTATCTGTTGACAAAACAAGATGTAAAGATATAAAATTTTGTGAATTGTATCTTAAATTTGTATCATAATTTTCAACATCCGAACCTCAAAATTATGGTTAAAATGCCTTAGGCCTGAGGTGTCTGCTCAGAATAGCAGTTTTTCCTGCTCCTTCCAGACCTCAGCCATGATTTATATTGAAATGTAAATGAAAGAAGCCTGAAAGCTTAGTAGGAGACTGATTTGAGGCCTAAGGGAAAAAAAAGGTAAATTGTATGGTATTTACTAATTACTAGCCAGTCACTTTTTCTAGGACTCTTTTTTTTTCCTTAGATACTTTTTTTTTTTAAGCTCATGATTTTGAGCATACAGACCTAGGTTAATATTTTTCAGATCAGTTCTATCTTTGACCAACTGTAGACTTTTTGAAACATTGCAATGGAGATTTCACCTGAGAAAAGCTACAAGGCCTTTACTATTTTTATGTGTGCACACTTTTGTTATGTGTTGTATGTCCACATATACATATGTCCGTATATCATATATATGATACACAAATTAACATATACAAGGAGCGCTCATAAAAAAGCGCTCATTAAAACAAATTTAAATAGGAGATCCAAAGATCTTTAATTCACGTGATTTAAATGTTTTAATTTAAATTGGATAAACAGATAAAAATCAATGTCTTTAAATTTAAGCTTACAATTTTTTTAGGTGTTCAAAAATCTAATAAAATATTAATATCTACAAAATGTCTAATATGCCTTGGTTCTAGGACCTTTCCTTCAACATAAAAATGGTTTACACTGTCAATACATTTCTCTAATATTTTGATAAATAAGTAAAGTAAATTTGATATGGGATTGCTCATTCATGAGTACTTTTCTTAGATATCTGATTGATTTACTAAGGTCTGAATAAGTTCTTATTAAAGTCTGTAGAAGAATATAAAAATAAGTCATGTGTTAATGAGACAAAAATTTCTTAAAACATAAGTTTACCCATAACGTTGTGTTTATTAAGTTTTATTTTCTCCAGAGCAAGCAACCATAAAAATTAAACAACTGATTAAATAAGAACTGTTATTTTAGAGCACTGTACTGCCATTGCTTTAAAAGCTAAACTTGGTTAATGTAGAAACATCAATGTAATTGTGATGCTATCAATGTTTTCATATCTTATAGGTATGCAAGTCTGTAAGGTAGAAACTTTAAAAGAGCATTATATCAAGCTGGTGCTCTGAAGTTGTATGGTAAAAAATATATTGGGGATTTATTTACCTGTTATCAATAAGATATGTAAACTTTTATGTTACTTTTTACATTGGGGAACAATTTAAATTTATTTTTTAGTTAATGAGAGCCTAATCGATGTAAAGGTTAAAAACTTTCAGCCTTTCTTTAATTAATGTTTTAAATGTGATATCATATGGTGTTAGCTAATGTTCATGTGACCTCAAACAATTTATGTAAACTTTGTCAAATGATATTTAAAAATAAGGATTAGCTTTAGAACTAAAATACTTAAGATTTATAAAGAGCCCTGCCTTAGCTGAGATAAGGCTCTGTGTCCCATCTTACTACATGTGAGAATGACTACGAAACCAGTAGGTTAGATAATATTTCTTTAAAGTTATGTTAAAAAGTTGGTTTTTTTTTAAGGTCAATATTCATAGGATCTCAAACAGGGGATATAATGTATAACTCAGCCAAAAAATTCAGGGTAGCTGTTACACAAGCTAAGTATTTTTACTTTTGTTAATTTTATTTTGAAATTTTCTTATAAGTGATCTAAAGATTCTCTGTTACTGTTTTACAAACGTGTTGCTTTAAGAACACAACATGGGTTTATTCAATATAATAAGTCATTACTTACAATACATACGGAATAATACAGATCCCAATTAATAAAAAGATAATTATATAGTTATAGACATTAAAGCCCAGTACTCTTAATATAAGGCTGTTAAAATTTATTTGCTGGATGTTTAAGATTAGGATTTAAAATTAAAGTTAAATGAAAAGAGCCAAGAAAACCAATATTTGGCTTTTGCCCTATGAGTCAGTCTGAATCCAGGGAACAGGGGACTTCTCTAAAGACCTTTGAAACTCTGAGCCACATAACCTCCTCCTGATCAGGGAGATTAATGAGACCACTGGAGAACAGAAAGCCAATCAGTGTATTTGTTACGAAGAGGAGAGTCATCAAAGAAAGGAGACATCCCTGATGCTTCCGAGGGAAGCCAAATGGTCAAGCAAGATCTGGACCCACCTAGCGCAAATGGCACTAGCAGAACTGAGAATCTGCTCTCAAGTTTCCCCAGAATTGACTCCCATAAAAGGTCAGCTGACTGTTAACAATAGATGGAAACAAAAGTCAGTTTGACTGCTTCATCTTAAACACTTAGCAAAGACAGTTAAGAACAAAATACATCCATTCCTGGGCATTTTAAATAATAATAATAATAATAATAATAATAATAATAATAATAATAATAATATAATGTTAAGGTATGCACTTTATGTTTGCCTCCCAAAATAAGTAAGACTGGTGGCTACAAAGAAGAATTCTCAGACAGGAATGCCTGATACTTATAAAAAGAGACTATCAAGAAGACCTGCCACAGGGAGAAGTTTTCAGTTTAAGGCCTACAGATATTCCTAACCTACACAGGTTGGCTTGGTGTTTGCTAGTACAATTATCCAGCCCTGAGTAACAGAATTAAAGGTTTCTCAAAGAGACACAGAGGTCATACTAGTAAAAGGATTTTACAAGATCAGATGACATTAAATAATTAAACTGTATCTTATGGGGAGGGACAAGTGTAACAGTAAAAGTTAAATATTAAATTGACAGTCCTGATAACTGGGGATATTAAAGACTGGTGAGGGAACTTCTATACAGTGACATGTTCCAGGTGCTGCAACATTTATTCAGTACTCATGGTTTTTGTTTCTCTCATAGAAGAACCCATCTCCAGATGACTTTACAACCTGTTCTTCCCCAATCAGACTTCAAACCGAACTGACTTCTAAAAGGCAACTCATGTCCCTCAACTGACTTCTAAAAGGCAACTCATGTCCCTCATCCCATGCCCACTCACGTCACCCTGTCTCAGGTCAGAAGAAGAAAAAATGAGTGACACCACTCTTCTTATAACAATGGAGAGAAAGATAAATAGACTATCAATATAAGTAATTAATTAAGTCAGGTAAAATCAGGGAGATCGGTTTTGGGTGAGTTCTAAAAATTTGGAGACTCTTACCTGAGAAATTAAAATTTCCTCAGTGCTCTTCCCGTAATCTATCAAAGATTTGAAAGGGACACAAAGAAAAGGCGGGAATGATAGACCCAACCTGATCTTTAATTTAAATTGGGAGCCATCTTGCCAAAAAGCCATGAAAAGATAATTTTGGCTTTACCATAAATTACTTCAAATTCTAAACCTGCTTGGAATGCCTGCCCACGCCTTGAACTCACCCATGCCCGGCTCTCTGACCAGATAGCAGCCCTCTCTGAAACTTTAGTGACACATCATAAATATTTGCCTTCTCTGGCCAGACAACAACCCTCTCTGAGGCTCTAATGGTCTTCATGAACTCTGATGTAGGGACAGCAAAAAAAATGTAGACTGCCATTAGTGTGATGTTTGTCAGAGTTCTGTTATCTGTAAACCCCCTTTTGTGTAATTTTCTGGGCTATTAAGCTGCCTGTAGGAAAGCTGGGGTTGCTGTCTTTTTCCCGCCGTTTTGTGAGGGAGAGGTAGCACAGCCAGTGGAAATAATAAGCTTAATTTAATTTGATTTTAATTAGAGTCAGTGGTCTTTTCTTGTGTCCTGGTCTAACAGGTAAACACTCCAAAAACATGGAGCTCTGCCAGCCTAAACACTTCTTGAGAAACTTCCTCTGAGTTTGGGCACTTGAAATATATGTTGTTGTAAGGAGCTTTAGCTTCCTTTCTAGTGATACCATCAAAACTGAGTCTGCATCTATGTGACCTGGAGGTCATGGTTTCTTGTATTCTAATGAACACGAGGCAGCAGTGCTGAATTTTCTCTTTGTAGGTAAACTGTGGCCACTGGATACTAAGTGTCTCCCCGTTTGGACTGTGAAGCCATTTGGTCATCCTCCACTTTTTGTGGTGTTTCTTGCTGCTGTACTGGGAGTTTGGTATATGCTTTATGAAATACAACGAGTTCAACTGAAACCCAGTGTTGAAGAAATTTCTGTCACTTGTGGTGGGTCAGGGTCTGAAGGAGAATGCACCAACCAGGCTTTTATCTCACAGAGCTTGCCCCCTTGTCCATAGAAATCTGACTCTGAACTTAGCCCAGAAACCTCTCCATATAAAATGATGCCTTTACATAGAAGGGTCTGCTGGCTGCACCATGTCAGTCACAAACCATTTGGAAGGCAATGGCAAATCCTTATGGCCACACCACAGATGTATTATCACACACCCACCCACCACTGCAATAGGCCCACTTCTCAGCAGGCTCCAACTTACTGGCATCTTTGTTCTACACCATTTTCATGAAACCCGGTCAATCATGGCATTCTCTGGTACACTCATGATCAGCAACAAGACATCTAAAGGTTCTCCAGTGCCACCTGGTTAAGGGAATTTCAAAGATTTCATTGTATTTATCTAGCCATTTTTTATAGATGAAGTTGGAGGCACTGTGGGTTTCAGTTCATTCAGGAAATATTAAATGGTGAGGAAGCTGTTTTCAATGAATTCTCTGGAGAAATCTCACAGGCAAGTCTTCCCATAGAGTGGTCAAAAGGTCACATGAAGCCAGGCCCATTGAGGTCTTTAATGTGACGTCCATGGGTGTTCTGACTGTCAACTATGGCTGCCAAATCTTTCAGAATAAAATCATGTGATATTCTAGCTGATATTCCAAGGCTCTGTGGAAAGCCACCCTTGTATTTGATCTCAGTTTCCAAGGGAGAATCCCATGCGTGGCCTCCTAAAATCTGAACACAGTTTATGGCAATATTTCTCTGAGATCAGTTCGAGAACTCAGACTATAAGTGGAATCACACCAGAGTTCAAGCCCAGATAGACCCAGTCATCACTTCCAACCACCAAACAAATGACCACAATTAAAACCAAAGCACTCCCACAAGGCCCTCATCTTCTTCCATATAGACACTCATCATAACCTGTGGCTGGAGGATTCCATGAGGGGCTCAGCCCAAGACAGTGTACAAAATAACCTCCCTTGCCCGTCATTTGCCTAAAGTCAGGGTTGCCTGGACACCCTTTCTGAGAACCAGGAGTTATCAAATGAGCCTGCCGTAAATACTGCTCTGATTCTCCAATTTGAGGCCTACTGACTCTCGGGTATAGATTCTTTATGTGAATTGGAATCATGAGAAAACCCAAGCACCTATGGGCTATCCTCTGCAGGGTTTGAAGAACTCATTTGACAAAAAGGATCCCTATTTTCACTTGATGGAGATCAGTAATCTTACAGAGGAAGGCGAGAGACTTCGTCCACAATGACTGCTTTTTTGGCCATTTTGGTTTTGGAAGCACACATGTAATTGTTCGTTAGATCCATCAGGTGCTGAAAATCTATTCAACAACCTCAAACATGGCCAAGAGTCTGATGCAGACACATCCCTTTCCAAAGCAATTAAGCAAAGATCTACAGGTGATGCCCATTAATTTCCATTGAAAACCGTTTTCTTCAGACTTCAAAAAGGGGTGGCCTGAGGCAAAGACCTTTGTGACATTCAGGGCAACAGAACAATAGGTAAGCAAATGGCCCAAGGCAGGGTTTCTAAAATGATATCTGAGTTTTCTGAAATGATCCCATTCCCTTCAGCTATCCAGTACATAGCCATGTCACAGAGCTTGGAGGTGGTTCATGTCTTGGAAACAAAACCATGAGCCTATTCTGGAGAGTGGCCAGAATTCAAGAAGAAAACAGGAATTTAGGAAGACAGTGGTTGTTGCCCATCCATTAGGCAAGACAAAATCCATTCATAAATTGGGCAGGATGAATATTGTGAAGCTTTCTTCTATTCAGGACACATCCATTGATGCATTCTCTTTTCTAATGTCTACAACCACTGACACAGTGGGATAAACAGACATAGAAACACTCGCATTGTCAAAAGACTTACTAGAAACAGTCCACTCCAATCCTAACAAACCGACTTTCCTACCTATTCTCAGATCATGAGACAAAACCACAAACTCACACCCACACCCAAAAAGTCACCTCCTTCCCCCAAGTAGGTCTATGACTATCCGGAGTGTCCTCTGACTGATGGGCCATAGTATGTTACTCCAAAATGGACTGTCCTATGTCAGATGTGGACTCCTTGGCCAACACTGTGAAGTTGTAAGGTGCCAGTGGTGAGACACTACCTGCTTACTCAGGAAAGGCCCCTCTTCAGACCTTCCTGGCATTTGGCCATCCTCACATCAGTAGTTACCAAAAAAGACTGATTCTGTCCTTGGTAAATCCAAATATGTGAGGCCACTGGGACTGGGACTGGGACTGCCTCTGGGTGCCTGTCTTCCTGGATCCCTAGTTCAGAGAGTTCCATCACCAAGAAAGTGATGTAGGTCACTTCCTTCAGGAACTGAATGAGGTCACTGCCTTGGCAACCACTTTGTCCTAATAGTTGCTTCCAAGTGTCCCAATTGATGGAGGCTGCCCCTACTTCCTGTGACACTTTCACAAGTTTGAATGGTATATCAAACATAGGCACCCGGGAACAGCTCTCCACACAGGCCTGGTATTGTCCATCTTCTCTACATTAAGAAAAGAGAGACTGCTTCAGACACACCCCTTCATCCTGACCAGGTTGTTTGTCGTGGAAGATGACTTTTGCTCTCTCAGGTCCTTGATAGCTTCCTATAGCTTCCGCAGGGTTCATTTCTGCATGGACCTTTTCATTTCTCAGCAGGTGGAAGATTTCTTACATTCCTGTATTGTAAGACCAACTCTGTCCCTGCTTTTCTGTAAAGTTAGATTGAGGGAACAGAGTATAGTTAGGGTTAATAACATGTTTGATTTGGCTTAGGAATCGTTCTGCTGGATGAATAATGTTATTGGGAACCTGCAATATTTATTAGAATATATAGAGGGGAAATATATTTATGAAAACCGAAATCTAGGTAAGATTTGAAGCCCAGAAGGGCTTTGGATCCTTGATTGGGATACTTAGGTTTGAATTATGTTCTGCACATGTGTCTCAGATAAATCTATACACAATGGCATAGGACCTTGTACCTTGGATGATTGAATGTCAAAGAGAACATCCAGTCAAAAAAGGATAGTTGGTAGGATTAGGAAGATAGTTGGTAGGATTAGGAAAAAGAGTGAGTATATGATTTGGACAAAAAGTTCTTTAGCAATAGGGTTTTGGGTAGAGAGAAAATGTAAATGTCAGCACATGTGAAGAGTCAGTCACAATGATGAACTGGGGAAAATATGTAGGAAAGCAGATATCAATAGAGACATTAGAAAATCAGCAAATGATAAAGTGATTGATAGGATTACACATTTTCGACAGGCTTGAGTTTGAATAAATAATCTTAGGAAGAAACAAGTATGTAGTCACCAATAGGATTGACATTTGAGAGCATTAGGCAACCTGGACATGGGTGATTTTCATGATCCATACTCATATTCCATTTAGGCTTTGGTACAGTCATAAGTGTGACTTTGCATTTTGTCGCCAGAATATTACTGTGATAAAATGTATATGTAGATCAGGTGACATGAGTATTTGTTGCACCATTTCTGAGAGCAATATTTTGAAGAGATATAAATTAGTATTGGGGGCACAAATAGGTGTACCATGTGTGTATGAATATAGAGAGAATGCATGAATAGACCATACTGTGAATAAATAATATAACTGTTTCCAAATTTAGAAATTGGAATAAATTGATATCCCAAAATACACAGGAAATCTTATATTGATATACATACATTCATTCCAACCAGTTATATATCTAATGGTAATATTAGGGTTGTAGTTTATCATAAAATGTGTGTGAGTTTTGCTTCAAAATTGATTATGGAAATCGAAAATAATGTGTTTGGAAAGAAGTCTCATGAAATAACGAGTCAAAAACAAGGAGGAATACATGTGTTCTGAAGCAGGAAGTGATTGAATGTGTTACAAATGTCTTTCAATTTGTGAACTTGTGGATGAAATGTATATTCTACGATGTATAAAAACTGAAGAAATTGTAATGTACCAGTGTTGAATTAAAATGAACATCAAAATACACATCATGTCCCATAGAAATCTACTTTCATTGATGTTAAATTGGGTCAGTTACTGTAGAAATATAAGGCTTTGTTTGCACCATTCACTGAAGTGAGTTTTCAGTACTAGGAAACAAATATGTATTTCAGGTGGATGAATATTTCTAAAAACAATCTTATGAAAAGTTGATTATAAAAGCACATACATGAACATGAGTGAATTATTTAGGGAGTGTATAATAAGACACATATATTTCATATTTTGAAAATATATATATCACACAGATACATTAGAAAGTAGCAATATATATGCCAATCAAAATTCATCATGAAATATATATCATTCACAGATCCAAAAATATTAATTTTACTGAACATGGATTTATGTATAATGTTTTTCAACTAAGAAGCTCACTCATAGTTTGAATTTTCAGTTCCAAAAACATTTAGGAGGAGTCATCTCTTCTCATACTTTGTATCTCCCAAGTTAGCCACCTCACAAAAATGTACGTGTGATACCAGGTAGGATTTTATATGTGCATATAAAAATACATGTGCTGAATTGGCTACAGAAAAAGGGAGACAGAAATTCACATATGTGTTAACTTTAAAAACACATGGAGAACCATTTCAACAAAAAATTAACAAGATTTATAACTCTTACCCTATATCATGCAAAAGGCAAGACCAACTATACGCCATGCCTCCTCTCAACCGCTTGTATTCCTATTCTGTTTGGGTTATTTTTCTCCATCATATTAGGATTAGTAGTCAGAGTCTAGTAGGGTATGTGTTAGTGTCAGGGATTCAGTATTTTGAATGGAAAATTGAAAAATGAATCCAATGTGTATGTAAATATGTGCTACACCAAAATCTTCCCACTCTCATCCAGAACAATGCCTTGACAACACCTACAGCCCAAGTATGACACAATCAGAGGAGAAAAGTTAGAAAATCCGTGAATACATATCTAGAATGGAATATGATCAGAAGTTCACAACCTTGGAAGTGGTAGAGGAGTTTCCAAAAGTAAGGGACAGGGTAAACCCTCCAAAACTTGAAGGTCTGCTGGCCTAGAGACTTCTTGAGAAACTGCCTGTGAGGTTGGGCACTTGAAATATATGTTGTTGTCAGGAGCTTTAGCTTCCTTTCTAGTGAGACCATAAAAGCTGGGTCTGCATCAATGTGACCTGGAGGACATGGTTTCTTATTTTCCAATGAACATGAGACAGCAGTGCTGAATTTTCCATTGTAGGTAAACTGTGGCCCCTGGGGGCTGAATGTCTCCCTGTGTGGACGTTGAATCCATATAGTCATCCTCTATTTTCATGGTGTTTCTTGCTGCTGCACTGGGAGTTTGGTATTTGCTTCACGAAATACAAGGAGTTCAACGGGGACACAGTGCAGGAGGGATTTCTGTCACGTGTGGTGGGTCAGGGTCTGCAGGAGAATACAAGAACCAGGCCTCTATCCCACATAGCTTGCCCCCTTGACCATAGCAACCTGATTCTGAACAATGTCCTGAAACCTCTCTATGTAACAAGGTGCCTTTACATATAAGGGTCTGCTGGCTTCACCATGTCAGTCACAAGCCATTTGGAATCCAATGAAAGATCTACATGGCCCCACCACAGATGTTTTATCACACACCTGCCCACCATTGCTCTAGGCCCACTACTCAGCAGGATCCAACTTTCTGGCATCTCTGTTAAACACCATTTTCATGAAAACCAGTCAATCAAGGCACTGTCTGGTATACTCATTGTTGGGAAAAGTATAAATGGCAGCCATACCCCAGAGAAAAACCCCAACATGGTGCCTAAGGACTTCTTCTTCCTACCTTCTTTTTTCTGCAGTGGTGCCAAATGTTCCCACCCGTGTGAACTCTCCCGCTGGCGCCAATTTGAAATCTCGCAGGTGGGGAACCTTAGCCCCAATAAGAACTAATTCCTGGGCTCCAGAGCTGATATCTGAAAGAACTTAGCAATAAACGGTTTGCCTGCCATTTATCTAAGCCCTTCCATCTTCCCCTTAGTTCTATATAAGCACACAGCTTTTTGCAATAAAATTGGAATTCTCCCAGCGAAGTGCCTTTGCGTGGGAAGTTCTTTCATTCTGGTGCCCCATGTGAGGATACGGGTGAGCTCTTTCTAACAAGAGCCCTGTCCCCTGCTCCCCCGGAGACACTCCGCCATGGTCCGCTCTTTTCAGACGCCAGCTTCCTGCACCCACCACAGATCTGATATATGTAAGCCTCCCCTGACCCTGGCTCTGCAACTCCCTTCAGGCTACCACTGGTTTTGTGACCTTGATCTTCCGGCACACTCTCGATGCCCTGTAGGGGGCAGGAAATTCCTGCCACTAAGACCTTTACTGGTCGCAGTGGACCCTCTGGTGATCCATTTTCCTTTGGGGCGTGAGGCTTCTGAGTTTACACAAGAGGCTCTGTGTTTTTTTTCTCCTCTGCTGCCGCTGCCGCTGCTGGCTAGAGTTGCTGTTTGCTGCGGGGCTGCTGTGTCTGGCTGAATCTGCCTCTCTGCTCGGGGAAAACTGAACTCCCGTCCTGGAACTACATTCTGCCGGAACCGGAGTTCTGTTTTCATTACTGACTTTTTCCGCTGCGTTCAAAAACTTTCCTGATGTCAGGTTGCCCGTGGCTCCGAACCCATTGGGTCTCACAGATCGCACTTCACTGGTGACGCCCAGGTAGTGCCCTCTGTATTTCCTCATGACGGCTGGTCATTTTGGGGACCCCCACCTGACCCCCGTTCGCCCTGAGCTTCCTGAAAGCCGTTGCAGCCTGGGTTTTCTCTTTGTCTCTCTCGCTTACTCTTATTCTCTCTCTCTCTCTCTCTCTCTCTCTCTCTCTCTCTCTCTCTGTCTGTCTTCCTTCTCTCCCTGTGACTATGGGCACCTCTTCATCTGTACCTGAAGCCTCACCTCTCAAATGTCTACTAAAAAATCTGGCCACACTCTCCCTCACACCAGACATCAAGCCCAAACTTCTAATCAAATTCTGTACCCAAGATTGGCCTACATATCCACTGGATAATGGCAATCATTGGCCTCCAGAAGGCTCCTTACATCCAAACTTCATCTGCGACCTTTTTAACTACTGCCAGCATCTGAAAAAGTGGAGTGAGATTCCCTGCATTTAAGGTTTTAGCCTTCTCGCACAGCACCCTGTCGCTGCTCCTCCTGCCCTCCCTCTCAGGTCCTCCTTGTTTGCAAACCCTTCTCTTCCCCTACGTCTACTCCTGACTTCACAGATTCTTTCTCATTCAACCCAGCAGATGAACCCCCACCTTATCCCCCAGTCCTATCTGCCCCTTCTCTCCCACTATACCCTCCTCTTCCTCTGCCTGATTCCAGGGATCCTCAGCCTTCCATTTCATCCTCCTCCCCTCCGCCCTCTTCTGCCTGCTCCACCTCCTCCTCTTCCAAAGAGACACTCCCTGCCCCTCCCTCTCCTTCCTGTCCGCCTCCTGCCTCTTTCAGTCCTCCTGTTACCAGGTCTAAGGGACTCCTTCCCACCCCCAAGACAATCGCACCCCTTTGTGAGGTAGCTGGTCCCGAGGGTGTCATCAGAGTCCAAGTGCCCTTCTCCATGTCAGACATTACTCAGCTAGAGAGGAAGTTAGGCTCATTCACCACTGACCCCACCACTTACATTCGGGAGTTTCAATGGGTCCTGCAAGCATATAGTCTCACTCATCATGACATCTACATGCTCTTGGCCAATACACTTCTCCCTGAGGAAAGTCAATGGGTCTGGGAGCTAGCCCAAGCCCATGCTGATGAAAATCATAGGACCAATCCTAACCACCCCACAGGCCCTCATGCTGTCCCAGAGCAGGATCCCCTATGGGATTACAACACCCCTGAAGGCTTACAGTCTAGTGACCTTTTTACATACTGCCTCTTGGCGGGCCTGAAAAAGGCCATCCGCAAGGCTGTCAACTTTAAAAAGGTGCAGGAGGTCATTCAAAGGAAGGAGGAAACACCTTCAGAATTCCTGGATAGACTAACCAAGGCCCTTTAACAGTACACAAACCTCAACCAAGAAACCCCTGATGGCCGTCATGTCTTAATGAAATATGTTCTGGCCCAAAGCTACCCTGACATTAAAGCCAAGCTTAAAAAGCTTGAACAGGGCCCTGCTACTCCTTAGACTAAAATCCTCGCTGTCGCTTTCAAGGTTTTTTATGATAGAGAGGATGAAAGTGAATGCCGTAGGCAGAGGGCTGAAAATGCCAAGTTCCAAATGTTGGCCCAGGTCATTCAGAGAAGGCCATCACCACGCCATCCCAATATGACACCCCCGGGAGCTTGCTTCAAATGTGGTAAGGAGGGACATTGGGCCAGGGATTGTCCTTCACTGAGGACACCCTACAACCCCTGCCGAAAATGCCATCAAAGGGGACACTGGGGGGCAGACTGCCCAACAACCCGAAAGGGAGGTTGGTCAGCCGCCAGGCAACCACAGCCTTTCTTGGGCTTAGCAGCGGAGGATTGACGGATCCCTGGGCTTTCCCTCCAGACTATTACCATCAAGAATCAAGAGCCTTGGTTTACCTTCCTGGTGGATGGATGCTTCATTACCTTCCTCTTGGATACTGGTGCCACTTTTTCGGTCTTAAGGGAGTATGGGGTTCTACCATACCCTCAAAAACTCCTATTGTCAGGGTAGGAGGTAAACAGATTTTCCCTCAAACCCCCCCATCATGTTATATGCAGGGATCCCTTTTGTCCTTCACTCACTTCTTTCTCGTTATGAGCCATTGCCCCATTCCCCTTCTGGGAAGGTACATACTCTCACTATTAAAAGTCAGCATTCACATATCACCCCACACCTCTCCTACCTCTCATTTCCTCATGATATTACTAGGGGCAGATACACCTCCTTAATGCACTCTCCCATTACTCTCTAAACCAGTTAAGCCTGAGGTTTGGGACACAACTACACCCCTTATGGCTAAATGCAGTCCTATTCATATTGTCTTACGGGACCCTTCAAGATATATTAGTCAATCACAATATCCACTCACAACCACAGCCCTCCTCGAATTAGAACCCATCATCCAGGATTTATTACGAAAGGGGTATCTTAGGCCTACACACTCTCCTTTCAACACCCCCATTCTGGCACTTAAGAAACCTAAAGTGTCCTACAGGCTGGTTCAAGACCTTCTCCTTGTCAACTCCTCTGTGGTCCCCACCCACCCGCTAGTGCCCAACCCTTACACCCTCCTCTCTCAGATCCCTGCCACTACTACCCACTTCTCGGTCCTAGGTTTAAAAGATGCATTCTTTTCTATTCCCTTGTTCTCAGAATCTCAGAATATCTTTGCTTTTACATGGACTGACTCTCACATCCACCATTCTCATCAGCTTTCCTGGACTGTCCTCCCACAGGGATTCAGGGATAGCCCCCATCTCTTTGGCCAAGTTCTTGCCCAGGACCTCACATCCTTTCACCCGACCTGTCCTGACACTATTCTCCTTCCATATGTCAATGACCTTCTTCTATGTAGTCCCTCTGGGAACACTCTCAATCCCACACCGCTCAGCTTCTTAATTTCCTAGCAGACAAGGGATATAGGGAGTCTCCCCACAAGGCCCAGGTTTCCCATTCTTCTGTCACCTCTCTTGGTTTTTGCCTTAGACCCAGGAAAAAGGAAATAACACTGGATAGGAGGCAACTCCTCTCTGATCTTACAGTGCCCCATATGAAAGCCAAAATACTATCATTCCTAGGATTAGCAGGTTATTTTAGGGCCTGGATCCCAAATTATTCTCTTCTATCCAAACCCCTGTATGACCAAGCAAATGGACCCCCTAGTGAATCTCTTGTCTCCTCCCCCATCTACCACTTCCGCAGGTTTCAGCAACTCCTCTTAAAGGCACCTGCCCTTCACCTTCCTGATCTTTCAAGACCATTTCATCTATATGTCCATGAAAAAGGGGGGCAAGCACTTAGGGTCTTAGGTCGAAACTATGGGCCTACATTTGCACCTGTGGCATATTTTCCAAGAAACTAGACTCTACCATCCGTGGGTGAGCCCCTTGCTTAAGAGCTCTGGTTGCTGGACAAATTTTACACAAAGAAGCCTCTAAGCTGAGTTTTGGGGCACCTTGAACTATCCACTCCCCACATCACTTGAAAGATCTTTCAGCTTATAAGGGCCTTCAAACCCTTCCTCCATTCAGAGTTCTGTCGCTCCTCACTTCCTTTCTGGAAAACCCTAATATTACTTTCCTCCCCTGCTCTGCACTGAACCTTGCCTCACTGCTTTCAATGACTCCCACGTCTAACACACCAACTCATAATAGCTTGGAAACCTTAGAAGATTTCCTCCCCTGTCATTCTTCCATTTCTGAGGAACCACTCACCAAGCCTGACCTTATCTGGTTTACTGACAGCAGTTCCTTTAGGCAGAACGGCACTCATTACTCTGGATATGCTGTAGTTTCAGCCACTGAGATTATAGACACCAAAGCTTTGCCTTCAGGAACTACCAACCAGCAGATTGAACTTATAGCAGCCACTCGTGCCTGCCTTCTAGCACAAGGCAAATCCCTCACCCTCTATACTGATTCAAAATATGTCTTCCAGATCTTATTATCCCATGCTTCAATATGAAGGGAGCGACGCCTACTTACCACCAAAGGTAATGCGATCACTAATTCGGCTCTTATAACCAATCTGATGGAGGCCTCCCACTTACCCACCCAGTTGGGAGTTGTCCATTGTAGGTCCCATCAGAAGGATGGCTCTCTTATCACTGAGGGCAATGCCAAAGCTGACCAGGCGCCACGAATGCGTGCTACCACTTCCAATTATGGCCCCTATGGGGTACATATTATGGCCACTTTAGACAGCTCATCTGAAGCCCCTACTTCTTCCAGTAAGAACAAGGATCTTTTCAAGTTCCTTCATACTCTACACCATTCCAATTCTCAGTCTTTGACCCTTTTTTTACAGAGCTTCTTCTCCCTCAACCCTTCTGACATAGCCATGATAGAGAATATAGCCTCTAATTGTCAGATCTGTCAGCGGACCAAACCTCATACTCCTTTAAGGCCCAAACCTTTCCCTTTTCACCAAGCCCAGGGACACATTCCCGTTGCTGACTGGCAAGTAGACTTCACCAACATGCCCACAGTATGGCACACTAAATACCTCCTTGTCTTTGTGGACACTTTCTCTGTTTGGGTTGAGGCATTTCCCACTTCCAATAAAAAGTCTTCCACTGTAGCTTCAATCTAACTGACAGACATCATCCCTAGGTTTTGTATGCCCACTTCCCTACAATATGACAATGGCCCTGAGATTATTTCTAGGATCACACAAAAGGTCTCTCAAGCCCTCTCTTTCAAGTGGCATTTCCACTGTCCATATTACCCCCAGGCTTCACGGAAAGTGGAAAGGGTAAATCATACTCTGAAGGAAGTCCTTACCAAATTGACAATGGAATTAAACTTAGACTGGGTCAAAATCCTTCCCTTTGCTTTGCTTCGAATCAGAGCTCTCCCTAAGAAACCATCTTTACTGTCTCCCTTTGAGATAATGTATGGAAGACCTCTTATACCCTCTGGGTTGGTCACTTCACAAGGACCTCTCACCCGAGATTTGTCTTTGCCTCTCTTGTTTCATCTCCGCTCTGAACACTGGAAATGTCAGAACTGGCTTCTTCCGGACCCAGTCTCCTCTCCAAACACTCCTCCCTTAACACCTGGGAGTCTAGTCTATTATAATACCCCAGAGGAGAAAGGGACTCTTGCACCAAAATGGGAAAGCCCCTATCCTTTCATTCTCTGTACCCCCACAGCCGCCAAACTCTCCTTACCAGACAACCGTCTCACTCCCTGGATTCCCATTTCTAGGTTGAAGCCATATCACCAGGAGGCCCCACCTGCTGACGACAGGACCATGCCAGAGGAACTCCAAGAATCACCTCCTGAAGCTCCCCTTTAATCCTGCTTTCCACACCCATCTCACCCATTTAAGTTGCAGCTCACACGGTGTTCCCTGCATCCCAATTCCTCTTAAAGAAGGCACAATGAGCTCTCCCAACACCCTAGTCTTCTCTAACTGCTTGTTTTTTTGTGCTCTGCTTTTTTTCTGTGCTCTGTTGGGACTTGTCTTTACCCTCCTAACCTACCATGTATTTATTCACTCTTCGGGAACGATACTCAGAACATGGCATGCAGAAGGTCCGCGCAGTGGATGCAACTACTTGCTTCATCCACAACTGCACCTCTATTTCCCTAAAATTGTCACTTTCAAGGACCTTCGTCCCTGGTAGCTGGAACTGGCCTTTCATTTGCTTCCTTTTTAATCAAACCAAAGACTATTGTCATTGGTGGCCTGAGATATATAATGGGTGTCCCTATTGGTCATGCAGGTTCCATGATGAACGTGGTAGCTGTTCTTACCACTCACTTGGCTACTCTGAAGGGTTGACTTCTAGTTACCTAAAGTGGCATAAAGGCTCTTCATCCGATAACAATGGATCGTATACTTCAGATATACCTGACCCCAAGGCCAAACGTTGGGGCTATGTTGAGTTTGCTCTCTATGCTCGGACAACCTCAGCAAGACCCACAGGGTGGATGACTGTTGGCCGCACCCTGATTACGCCACCTAAGGCAACCAATCATGTAGTCGAACACATTAAGGAGTCAGAATCAAAACTGGATAAAGGCCATTGCAACAGATGTTTTTTCGTCCTCTGCCTGAGGATCAAAAGAAGTATATTTCCTATATGCTTCCATAATTCTCTCCAGAATCATAGAGGGAGACTCATTAGGACCTTGGATTATCTCTCTTACCATGGCCAAATTAGTCGGCCCTCTGGCGGCCACTCGGAGCCCCGCCATTAGAGCCCTGTGATAAGTGGAAAGATGCTACCAACCTTCAAAGGTGTTGGGATCCCAGTTTGGTCGGTTCATGGGCCCATAAGGATGAAGAGGGAGCATCACAGTGGCTTCTGAGTTTTCTATTTTCCGTAGCTGGCGGGTTTCTTTAGGTGGCCCAGCTTCCACCAGAAAAGGAGGGGCTGCTGCTGCTGCGGAGAAGTCCCTTGGAGGGCTTGGGTCTGGCCCAATTGCCTCTAGTGGCGGAGAGGCTGAGTCAGTGGCGGGAGAATCATCTGGAATGTGTTGGGGGTTGGGGAGCGAGGGCAGAGGATAAGGAGGGGGAGGATTGTCCAGTCTTGTGACTCAGGAAGAATGGGGGGAAGATGGGGAGGGAACGGAAGGTTTGAATGATAGGATCCTGGGGAAGGGGTATATGGCTGTTGATCTGGGTGGCCACGTGGTCCCGGCTGAAAGACAATATCTCTGACTTTTTGGATTAGATTGAAGTAGAAGGATCCTTCTGGGGGCCACCCGACTTTGAGGATGGGCAATTCTGAAGCACAGAGAGTCTGCCAGGTCTGACATTTAACTGAAAAATAATGATTCTTGGCCCTTGAGCGGACATCAGTCCAATGATCAAGGGTCAGGGACAGAAGCGTGAAAGTGCTTTGTCCCATAATGGGAGTTACTCAAAAAGAGACAGTGAAGACACAAACGCAACACAAACAAAGACAAACAGTAAACGTTTAACATGGGTCCAAGACAAAAATTAGAACTCAGTAACTGGCAAAACCTGATGGGTTAGACAATAAAGACAGAAAGTAAACTCAACATGAGTTCGGGACAATGAACAAAACTGTGTAGCCAGCAAAACCTGATGGGCTGGCAAACCGAATCCTGAAGCAAAATATAACCGAGTTGAGGAAACTAATATTCCTTGATTTCCCTCGTCCTCTGGAGTGTCCCCCAGGGACGTGGCCAGAAGCTCTGTGACACCTCTGCCACCCACTGTCAGAGAGAGCTAATGCTCTTCACCGACAGCCACTTTGCCAAGCCCTAACCTGAAACCCGAAACCAGAAAGAGGCGCCTTTCTTACCCCGAGAGGAGTCCCTTGCGGTCTTTCGTCCGCTGCTCCGGATATCTCACCTGGGGCCTCCAGATGAAAAGGTGGGGCGAACATCGGAGGAAAAGACCACCAACAGGCTTTCTCATGCAACACCAAAGGGTTTATTGGGGGTATAGCGTGCTGGAGCTCAGGGCTCACTTCAGAGGAACAAAGAACAAAGAGCCCCGAGAACCACTTGAGTGGAGTTTATATACATTCTTTAGAGAGGGCAGGGACTTTACATACATCATAGCCTCCTTTAGCAAATCATCATATACTGCGGGAAAATCAAATAACAACTCTAAAACATGATTAGCACATTCATTGGCGGGAACAGGTTGGGCAGGGGGTGATTGGTCAGCCGTAAGAAGGGGTATACATTTAAATTGATTGGTGGATGCACTGTGATGTATACGTGGTGAGCTGCATGGTTTCTGGGAAGGGGCTGTTAAGTAACTAGGTCCTCAGGGAAGATTTCAACACACATCTAATGTGCAAATCCGGGAATTGTCTTAACTGCCACAGAAATTTCAGGTGCTGAGTGCAGCTTGGAAACTTTACAAATCCTGGTTCTTTACATTTCAATTTCAATTTCTTTTATTCTTTCAGAACCTTACAGAGGAAGGCGAGAGAGTTCATAGACAATTACTGCTCTTTTGGCCATTTTGGTTTTGGATGCACACATGGGATCTTTCTTTAGATCCATCTGGTACTGATAATCTAAGCCACAGCCTCAAACAGGGCCAAGAGGCTGATTAAAACATATCCATTTCCAAAGCAATTACTACTCTGAAGTCAGTTACAGAACTCAGTCTTCTAGGAGAATCACGCCAGTGTTAAAGCCCAGGTGAACACAGTCATCTCTTCCAAAAGCCACACAAGTTACCACAATTAAAATCACACAATCCCACATGGCCCTCATCTACTTCCATATAGTCACTCATCATAATCTCTGGCTGGAGGTTTCCTTAAATGGCACAGCCCAATAGAGTGTCCATAATAAGCTCCCTTCTCCTCATTTACCTAAATTCAGGGTGGCCTGGACACCCTTCCTGTGAACCAGGATTGATCACATAGTTCTGCCATTAATACTGCTCTACTTCTCCAATTTGAGGCCTACTGACTATCAGGTATAGTATGTGATTTGGAGTCATTATTAAACCCAAACACCTTTGCAGGGATTGGAAGAACTCATTTGACACAAAAAAATCCCAATACTCCCTTGATGGAGGTCAAGAACCAAACACAGGAAGGCAATAGACTTCACCCACAATGACTGATTTTTTGCCATTTTGGTTTTGGATGCACACATTGGATCTTTCTTTAGATCCATCCGATGCTGATAATCTAAGCCACAGCCTCACACAGGGCCAAGAGGCTGATTCAGACACATCCCTTTCCAAAGTAATTAAGCAAAGAGCCACTGGTGATGCCCATTCCTTTCCATTTTAAAACTGTTTTCTTCAGGCTTCACAAAGGGTGGCCTGAGGCAAAGACCTTCCTGACATTCAGGGCAACAGAACAATAGGTAAGCAAAAGGCCCAAAGCAGGGTTTCTCTACTGAGACTTTCCTGGTCACACTGATATCTGAGTTTTCTGAGATGCTTGCCATTCCCTTCAGCTATGGATTACATGGCCACGTCACAGAGTTTGGAGGTGGTACATATTTTGGACACAAATCCATGAGCCTATTGTGGAGAGTGGCCAGAATTCAGGAAGAAAACAGGAACTTAAGAAGACAGTACATGTTGTCCATCGATAAGGCAACCTGCAGTCCATTCCTAAAATGGGTAGGATGAATGCTGGGAAGCTTTCTACTAGACAGGACACATCCATTGATGCATTCTCTTTTCTAATGTCTACAACCACGGACACAGTGGGATACACAGACATAGAAACACTCGCCTTGTCAAAAGACTTTCTAGAAACATTCCACTCCAAACCAAGCAAGCCGCCTTTCCTACCTATTCTCAGAACATAAGACAAAACCACAAAATCACACCCACACTGAAAAAGGCACCTCCTTCCCCAAAGTAAGTCTGTGACTATCCAGAGTGTCCTCTGACTGGTGGGCCATACTATGTTCCCCAGAAATGGCCTGTCCTGTCTCAGATCTGGTCTCCATGGCCAACTCTGTGAAATATCAGGGGCCCGCGGTGAGCCACTTCTTGCTTTCTCTGGAAAGGCCAGTCTTCGAAATTTCCTGGCATTTGGCCATCCTCATATCAGTAGGTACCAAAAAAGACTTACTCTGTCCTTGGTAAATCCAAACAAGTGATCCCACTGTACTGGGACTGGGACTGGTTCTGGATGCCTGGCTTCCTGGATCCCAAGTTCAGAGAGTTCCATCACCAAGGAAGTGAGGTGAGGTCACTTCCTTCAGAAACAGAATGAGGTCACTGCCTTAGCAACCACTTTTTCCGAACAGTTGCTTCCATACTTCCTCTGACACTTTCACAAGTTAGATTGGTATCTCAACCATAGGAACCCGGGAACAGCTCTCCACAAAGGCCTTTGTTGGTCCATCTTTTCTACATTAAGGAGAGAGGGTGAATGAGACACAACCCTTCATCCTTACCAGGTTGTTTTCCATGGAAGATGACTTTTGCTCTCTCACGTTCTTCATAGTTGCCTACATGTTCTCCAGGGATCATTTCTGCATGGACCTTTGAGGTTTTCAGCAGGTGGAAGATCCACTACATTCCTGTATTGTAAGACCAACTCTGTTCCTGCTGTTCTGTAATGTTAGATTGAGGGAACAGTGTATGGTTAGGGTTAATAACATGTGTGATTTGGGTTAGGAATAATTCTGCTGGATGAATAATGGTATTGGGAACCTGCGATATGTATGAGAATATATAGGTGAAATATATGTATGAAAACAGAAATCTAGGTAAGATTTGAAGCCCAAAAAAGCATTTTGCCCTTGATTGGAATACTTAGATTTGAATTAGGTTCTGCACAGATTTGTCAGATTAATCAATATACAATGGCATAGGACCTTGTACCTTGGATGATTGAATGTCGAAGAGAACATCCAGTCAAAAAGGGATAGTCGGAAGTGAAAGGTTAATAAAATAGGTATTTGTCACTTCCTGGGAAGAATGTTGTGTTTATTCCGAGCATAATGGAGTTGTAAAAAAAAAAAATGATTAAATTAAAAAGACACCATGAAGAGTGTCAATGAGAGAGTGAGAGGACCAAAAAAAGTGGTTTGAGTCTTGGTTCACATTGTCCCCCTGTTTGACTACTTTTTTATCAACCCTGGCCTGTCCGATAATAATCTCCATATTATTGCTAACTATAAAACCCTGTTTGCTCAACCGTGTAATTTCTTTTCTCTAAGCTCAAATTGGACAAGTTAAACTCATGGTAATACCCCACTAGCAGACATAGAATGTGACACCCCACAATGATTACTTTTATGATTAAAAGTAGCTAGAAGAAGAAGTGGGGAATGAAAGATTAATAAAATAGGTACTTGTCACTTTTTTTCCTGTATGCTTAACAAAACACTGTTGAAATCTTGAGAACTGTTTGCTAATCTTGTTCCCAGAATGTCCTGTCCCCAAATGCCAAACTGCAGAATGTACTCCCTCACCCGGTTGAATGCAAACCGCCCACTCTCCCTCACCCATCAATAAACTTCACTCCCTGCCCTCCCCAAAGAAAGTATATAAGCTCTGCTTAAGCTCTTCTCAGGGCTCTCTGCTCTATTCAAGTGAGCTCCGATCCCCTGCATGCTGACCCCCTATAAACCCTTTGCTGTTGCATGAGATAGTCTTTTGGTGGTCTCTTCCTCCGAAGCTCGCCCAGTGTTTACTTTGATGATTGGGTGTAGAAAAGAACATTCAGTCAAAAAGGGATAGTCGATAGGATTAGGAAGATAGTTGTTAGGTTTAGGAAGAAGAATGAGTATAGGTTTTGGAAAAAAAAATATTCTTTATCAATAGGGTTTTGTTTAGAGTGTGAATGTAAATGTTAGCCCACGTGAAGAGTCAGTCACAATAGTGAACCGGAGAAAATATGTAGGAAAACAGATATCAATAGAGATATTATGAAATAAGGCAAAATATAAAGTGGGTGATAGGATTAGACATTTTCAACAGGGTTGAATTTGAATATATGATCTTAGGAAGAAACCAATATGTAGTCACTAATTGGATTGATATTTGAGAGCATTAGGCAACCTGGACATGGCTGTGTTTAGTAATCCATGTTCATTTTCAATTTAGGCTTTGGTACAATAATAAGTGTGAACCTTGCATTTTGTCTGCAGAATATTACTGTGATAAAATGTATATGTAGATCAGGTGACATGAGTAATTTTTCCATCATTTCTGGGAGCAATATTTTGAAGATTAATAAGTTAGTATTGGGGGTACAAAGAGGTGTACCTTGTGTCTATGAATATAGAGCTAATGCATGAATAGACCATACTGTTAATAAATAATATAACTGGTCCACTTTAAATAATGCATTGGATTCATATCTTAAAATATATAAGAAATCTTATATTGATATACATACATTCATTCCAACTAGTTATACATCTAATAGTAAAATTAAGGTTATGGTTTATCATGAAAGGTGTGTGAGTTTTTCTTCAAAAGTGATTATGGAAATCAAAAATAAGGTGTTTCGAAAGAAGTCTCATGAAAAGACCAGTCAAGAACCATGAAAAAATACATGTGTTCTGAAGCAGGAAGTGATTGAAAGTGAAACAAATGCCTCTAAATTAGCGAACTTGTGGATGAAATATATATCCTATTATGTGCATAAACTGAAGAAATAGTAATGTACCAGTTTTGAATAAAAATGAACGTCAAAATACACATCATGTCCCATAGGAATCAATTTGCAATGATGTTAACTTGGGTCAGTTACTGTATTAATTTTAGGATTTGTAGGCACCATTCAGTGAAGATAGTTTTCAGTACTAGGAAACAAATACATATTTCAGGTGGATGAATATTTCTGACGATAATCTTGTGAAAAGTTGATTATAAATTCACATATATGAATATGAATGAATTTAGGAAATGTATAAAAAGACACATGTATTTCATATTTTGAAAAATCTGGAAAGTTTGTATATATATATATATATATATATATATATATATATATATATATATATATATATATACACATACACACACACACACACACACACACATACACACACACATGCACACAGACATTAAAAATTAGCAATATATATGCCAATTGAAATTCACCATGAAATATATATCATCCACAGATTCAAAAATATTCATTTTACTGAACATGGATTTATGTATAATGTTGTTAAACTAGGAAGCTCACACAGAGTTCGAATTTTAACTTCCAACAGCATTTAGGAGAAGTGATCTCTTCTCACAATGTGTGTCTGCCAAGTCAACCACCTCACAAGAATGTACGTGTTGTACATTGTAGGATTCTATATGTGCATATAAAAATACATGTGCAAATAGGCTACAGAGAAAGGGAGACAGGAATTCACATATTTGTTAACTTTAAAAACACATGGAGAACAATTTCTACAAAAGTTGACTAGATTTATAACTCCTACACTACATAATGCAAAAGGCAAATTCAACTATACACCATGCCTCCTCTGAACTGCTTGTATTTCTATTCTGTTTGGATTATTATTCTCCATCATATTAGGATAAGTAGTCAGAGTCTAGAAGGCTAAGGGTTAGTGTCAGGGATTCAGTATTTCCAATGGAAAATTGGAAAAGGTATCCAATGTGTATGTAATTATGTGCTTTGAAAAATCTTCCCACTCTTATCCAGAACAATGCCTTGACATTACCTTTGCCCCAAGTAAGACACAATTACAGGAGAAGAGTTCGAAAATCTGTGCATATATATATGGAATGCAATATGCTCAGTTGTTCACAAACTTGGAGGTGGTAGAGGAGTTTACAAAAGTAATGGACAGGGTAAACCCTCCACAAAAATGGAGCTTTGCTGGCCTAAAGACTTCTTGAGAAACTGCCTCTGAGGTTGGGCACTTGAAATATATGTTGTTGTCAGGAGCTTAATCTTCATTTGTGGTGAGACAATTAAAGCTGGATCTGCATCTATGTGACCTGAAGGATCTTGTTTCTTATTTTCCAATGAACATGAGACAGCAGTGCTGAATTCTCTCTTTGTAGGTAAACTGTGGCCACTGGGGGCTATGTGTCTCCCTGTGAGGACTGTGAAACCATTTGATCATCCTCCAATTTTCGTGGTGTTTCTTGCTGCTGAACTGGGAGTTTGGTAATTGCTTCGTGAAATACAAAGATTTCAACTGGGACAAAGTGCTAGAGGGAGTTCTGTCACGTGTGGTGTGTCAGGGTCTGCAAGAGAATGCACCAACCAGGCCTTTATCCCACATAGCTTGGCCCCTTGACCATAGCAACCTGATTCTGAACATTGCCCTGAAAACTCTCCATATAACAGGATGCATTTACATATAAGGGTCTGCTGGCTGCACTATGTCAGTCACAAGCTATTTGGAAGCCAATGGAAGGTCCACATGACTCCACCACAGATGTTTTATCACACACCTGCACACCACTACTCTAGGCCCACTACTCAGGAGGCTTCAACTTACTGGCATCACTGTTCTTCAACATTTTCATGAAACCCAGTCAATCAAGGCACTGTATTGTATACTCATGATCAGCAACAGGACATCCAAAGTTTCTCCAGTGCCACCTGGTCATGGGAATTTCAAAAATTTGATGGTATTCATCTAGCCATTTTTCAAGGATGAAGTTGGAGGCACTGTGGGTTTCAATTCATTCAGGAACCACTAAATGGTGAGGAAGTTCATTTCAATGAAATCTCTGGACAACACTCACAGGAAAGCCTTCCCAAAGAGTGGCCAAAAGGTCACATGAAGCCAGGCCCATTGAACTGTACAATGTGAGGTCCATGTGTGTTTTGACTCTCAAATATGGCTTCCATGTTTTTCATAATAAAATCATGTGATATCCTGGCTGAGATTCACAGTGCTCTGTGGAAAACCAACCTGGGACTAGATTTCAGATTCCAAGGGTGAATCTCATGCGTGGCCTCCTAAAATCCCAACTCAATTCATGGCAATACTACTCTGAGGTCAGTTCCAGAACTCAGTCTATAAGGGGAATCACCCAAGAGTGAAGCCCTGGTGGAACCAGTCATCTCTTCCAACTGCCACAAAAATGACCACAATTATAACCAAAACACTCCCACATGCCCCTCATTTTCTTCCATATAGATATTCATCATAACTTCTGGCTAGAGGTTTCCATAAGTGGCGCAGCTCAAGACAGTGTCCAATATAAGCTTCTTTGCCCCTCATTTGCCTAAAGTAAGTGTGGCCTGCACACTCTTCCTGTCAACCAGGAGTGATCAAATAGGCCTGCCATTAATACTGCTCTGCTTCTACTATTTGAGGCCTACTGACTGTCAGGTATAGATTCTTATGTGGTTTGTAGTCATGAGACAACACTAGCACATCTGCAGGGCTTTGAAAAACTCATTTTACTCAAGGGTCAATAATCACACTTGATGGAGGTCAGGAACCTAACAGAGGAAGGTGAGAGACTTCATCCACAATGACTGATCTTTTTGAATTTTGGTTATGGATGCACACATGGGATATTTCTTTAGATCCATCAGGTGCTGACAATCTAAGCCCCAGCTTCACCGAGCGCCAAGAGGCTGATTCAGACACATCCATTTCCAAAGCAATTAAGCGAAGAGCCACAGGTGATGCCCACTCATTTCCATTTGAATACTGTTTTCTTCAGGCTTCACAAAGGGGTGGCCTGAGCCAAAGACTTTCCTTACATTCAGGGCAACAGAAAAATAGGTAAGCAAATGGCCCAAAGCAGGGTTTCTCCACTGAGACTTTCTTGTATATGAGTTCCCTGATATCTGAGTTTTCTGACATGCTCCACTTACCTTCAGCTATCCAGTACATGGCCATGTGACAGAGCTTGGAGGTGCTACATAGCTTGGACACAAAACTTTGAGCCTATTCTGGAGAGTGTCCGGAATTCAGGAAGAAAACAGGAACTTAGAAAGATAGTAGGTTTTGCCCATTGATAAGGCTAGTCGCAGTCCATTCATAAATTGGCAGTATGAATGCTGGGAAGCTTTCTACTAGACAGAACACATCCATGATGCATTCTTTTTCTAATACTAAGACCACGGAGAGAGTGGGATACACAGTAATAGAAACACTCACCTTGTCAGAGGACATACTAGATACAGTCCTCTCCAAACCAAACAAATCGCCTTTCCTACATATTCTCAGAACATGAGACAAAACCACAAACTCACACCCACACTCAAAAAGACACCACCTTTCCCAAAGTAGGTCTGTGACTATCCGGAGTGTCCTATGATGGGTGGGACATACTATATTTCCACGAAATGCACTGTGCTGTCTCAGTTCTGGTCTCCTTGGCCAACTCTGTGAAGTTGTCAAAAGTCACTGGTGAGCCACTACCTTCTTTCTCAGGAAAGGCCCCTCTTCTTAGCTTTCCTAGCATTTGGCCATCCTCACATAACTAGGTACCAAGAAAGACTGACTCTGTCCTTGGTTTACCCAAACAAGTGAGACCACTGGAACTGGGACTGGAACTGGCTGTGGTTGCCTGGCTTCCTGAATCCCAAGTTTAGAGAGTTCCATCACCAAGGAAGTTATGTGAGGTAACTTCCTTCAGGAAGTGAATGAAGTCACTGCCTTGGCAACCACTTTGTCCTAACAGTTGCTTCCAAGGGTCCCATGAGATGGAGGGTGCACCTACTTGCTGTGACATTTTCACAAGTTAGAATGGTATATCAACCATAGGCACCTTGGCACAGCTCTCCACACAGGCTTGGTTTGGTCCATCTTCTCTACATTAAGATGAAAGAGGCTGATTCAGACACATCCCTTCACCCTGACCAGGTTGTTTGCGATGGAAGTTGACTTTTCCTCCCTCAGGTCCTTCATTGCTGCCTACATCTTCTCCATGGATCATTTCTGTATTGACCTTTGAGGTTCTCAGCAGGTGGAAGAACCCCTACACTCCTGATTGTAAGACCAACTCTGTCCCTGCTTTTCTGTAAAGTTAGATTGAGGGAACAGTGTATGGTTAGGGTAATAACAGGTTCGATTTGGGTTAGGAATCATTCTGCATGATGAATAATGGCATTGGGAACCTGTGATATTTACAAGAATATACAGGTGAAATATAAGTATGAATACAGAAGTCTAGGTAAGATTTGAAGCCCAGAAGAGCATTGGGTCCTTGATTGGGATACTTAGCTTTGAAATACCTTCTGCACAGATGTCTCAGATAAATCGATAAACAATGGCATAGGACCTTGTAAATTGGATGATTGAATGTAGAAGAAAACATCCACTTCAAAAGGGTAGTCGGTAGGATTGGAAAGATAGTCAGTAGGTTTAGGAAGAAGAGTGAGTATAGGATTTGGTCCAAAAGTTCTTTAGCAATAGGGTTTCTCGTAGAGAATGAATGTAAATGTCAGAACATGTGATGAGTCAGTCACAATGATTAACTGGGGAAAATATATAGGGAAGCAGATATCAATAGAGACATGAAGAAATCAGGCAAAGTATAAATTGATTGATAGGATTAGACATTTTCAACATGGTAGATTTTGAATATACAATCTTAGAAAAAAACAAATATTTAGCACCAATAGGATTAACATTTGAGAGCATTAGGCAATCTGGACTTGGATGTTTTTAGTAATCCATGCTCACTTTCCATTTAGGTTTTGGTACAATCATAAGTGTGAACTTTGCATTTTGTGTCCAGAATATTACTGTGATAAAGTGTATATGTAGATCAGGTGACATGAGTATTTCTTCCACCAATTCTGTGGTCAATATTTTGAAGATGTATAAATTAGTATTGGGTGTACAAATAGGTCTACCCTGTGTCTACAAATATAGATAAAATGATTGAATTGACCATACTGTGAATAAATAATATAACTGGTTCCAAATTTAAATTATGGATTGAATTGATATCTGAAAATATACAGGAAATGTTATATTGATATACATACATTCATTACAACCATTTATAGATCTAATGGTAATATTAAGGTTATGGTTTGTCATGAAGAGTGTGTGAGGTTTGCTTCAAAAGCGATTATTGAAATCTAAAATGAAAAGTAGTCTCATGAAAAGACCAGTCAAAAAACATGGAGGAATACATTTGTACTGAAGCAGGAAGTGATAGAAAGTGAAACAAATGCCTATAAATTTGAAAACTTGTGAATGAAATATATATCCTATGATGTGCATAAACTGAAGAAATAGTCATGTAACATTGTTGAATAAAAATGAATGTCATAATACACATCATGTACCATAGTAATCTACTTGCATTGATGTTAAAGTGGGTCAGATACTGTAGAAAAATTAGGACTTCTATGCACCATTCACTGAATTTAGATTTCAGTACTAGGAAACAATATGTATTTGAGGTGGATGAATATTTCTGAGAATAATTTTGTGAACATTTGATTATAAATCCACATACATGAATATGAATGCATTTAGGGATTGTATAATAAGACACATATATTTTATATTCTGAAAAATCTGGAGAGTGTGTATATATATATATATATATATATATATATATATATATACACACACACACACACACACACACACACACACACACACGCACAGACATTAAAAGGTAGCGATATATATGCCAATCGAAATTTATTATGAAATATATATCTTTCACAGATCCAAAAATATTCATTTTACTGAACATGGATTTATGTATTATCTTGTTCAACTAGGAAGCTCACCCGTATTTTTAACTTTCAGTTCCAACAACGTTCAGGAGGAGTGATCTCTTTTGACAATTTGTATCTGCCAAGTCACCCACCTCACAAAAGTGTACATGTGATACCAGGTAGGATTCTATATGTGCATACAAAAATACATGTGCTGAATAGGATACAGATAAAGGGCGACAGGAATTCACGGATTTGTTATCTTTAAAACACATGGAGAACTACTTCAATTTAATATTGACTTGATTTATAACACCTACCCTTTATCATACAAAAGGTAAGTCCAGCTATACACCATGCCTCCTCTGAACTGCTTGTATTTCTATTCTGTTTTGGTTATTTTGCTCCATCAATTTAGGATTGACACAGTCTGGCTGGGCACAATTCAGGAGCCACTTGTCAAAAGCTAACTTTATTTTTAGAACCACACACGCCAAAAAATAGCTCCTCGGGAAAAACACTCAGAGCACAACTGCCACCACCGGCTTCCCACAAGCTCTCAACCTCCCCTCTCCTCCTGCTCTTGAGGTCGATTGGCTGGGTTGTTTGAGCAGAGTCAAAAAAGTCCCCCAAAAAGCAGCTCCATAATTTGAAAGGGTGGGGAAACAGCCCAATGGGCATCACCGCAGAGGAGCCAATCACCTAGATGTTGCTGGGGCCGCTGTGAGCCAACCATCAGCTGGCAGTCTGAAAGTTTGCTTTGGCCCCTTGGGCTGTGGCTCTCAACATCTAACCCTCTCTGTTTAAACAACAAGCATGTGGCTTAGGGACCATGCCTGCCTTAGGTTGTCCAATAGTACATATGGTCCTTACCCATTATCGAATGAGCTGACCTCAAGGTGTCAGCCTCCTGTCTTAGATTGGTACCATTGTAATTGGATCTTACCCGTCACTGACTACAGGTCCAGTATACATCCACACCTGTGGAGAGGTCTTTGTACCAGCGGGCGGGTGAGGCTCTTTGCCTCATCTCTGTTGGCCCCCTAATTTTAGCTGAACAACCATGACAAGCAGAAGGGAGGAAGATACACCAAGGCAATTGATGGCTCTTTTTGAAAAAATTGTACCACCGATGACATCATCAGAGAAATACCCCAACACTACCACACGTCACTGCACCAACAGATAGTTCACAATGCAGGCAGGTGAGTTCACAATGCATACAAGTGATACATAGTCCAGGCAAGTTCTGCAAGCAGTTCAGTGATGGCTATTGCAGAAGCTGTAGATTGGTTTTATCTTTGACTTCACATGCACTGGGATGAAGATAGAAATTCTGGCAACAATGCCTAAAGAAAGAATTATGTAACATTCCAAAAGGCACTAAAAGAAAACAATTTTCTTAACAATTTACATTGTCTAGAAGAGAATTATTAAATATAATGAAAAGAAAAGGTGGATCCAACATGGCGGCGGGCAGAGAGGCTGCGCTTTTAATGCACTCCCAGTGATGGGGTCATAAAGTCGCAAGGATAACTCTTTGATTCTACCAACGGAGATTCTCCTAGCAAAATTCCACTGAAGGGAGACTGCCCGGGAGCTACAAGAATTTTTTTGAAGCGTCTGTGTGACCCGGACGAGTGGGACCCTGCCACTAGACGCGGAGTTCGAGATTCACCAGCCACAGTCTGCGCACCGCGGGCACAGCTGCAGATCCGTCCACCGGCCCGCAGCCAAAGTGACTGGGTCCTGCTAGACGCCGAGACACAGCTTGGCAGGAAGAAGTCTTTAGCCAAGCCTCCACGCGCCAGGAGCTGAGGTGAACTGGGCCGGACCAGTCCCACCCCTCCCCTCGGTCAATCCGGCAAGAAGCCTGGGGCCCACCATAGCAGAGAGGTGACATCATCGGAGTTCGGCCGGCGAAATTCCTTCCCAGCAAAATCCACTTTAGCAGGTGTGTGACTCCCCATACTGATACAAGCAGCCAGGAAACTTCATTGACTTCTCAGGGGTCGTGTCCGTAGGGAAGCAGAGGGGAGCCCAGAACCCAAGGCCCCCATATCACCAGTGGTGACCCCTAAGGTCTTATCCGCCAGTTTACCACAGCACTGAGGCTTAAAAGGGGCACTCGGTGGGGCTGCAAGTGTAACTAGATCTCTGGAGAATCACTTCTGGGGAACAGGACCTGGCTGGCAGGCTGACAGGAGGAAGGGGGTTAAGAGCTGGAGAAGTGAAATGGCTCTGGACTGACAAGTCTGAGAGACCCCCAGAAGACGCCCTACAGGGATAGCTCTCGGCAGGTAGAGAGCAGACACTCCGCTTGGAAGGCACAGCTCCGCCTACTGGAAGAGAAGAAGGTGGATCTCTAAGACTTTAATTTTTTTGTTGTTGTTGTTGCTGTTGTTGATATTTTTTTCTCTCCTTCTTCTCTCCCTGTTCCTTTCCCCCCTTTTCCTTCTCTCTTTCTATCCCATTTCAAGTTTTATTGTTCTTTTCATTCCCCTCTAATCTATCTCTCCCTCTATCCTTTTTTTTCTTTTTAAGAGCACCTTCATTCTCCTACCCCCCAACTCTCATTCCAAGCATTACATCTTTCATTGTGTGTAATTGTCTAAATGCAAATAGGTGAATGTCTCTAGGCTGTCTATAAGACTCCTAAATACCTAGCTACTACCAACACCCTGATCCAATTGCCTGGTAGTATCCACCTTCAGTGGAGCAATCTTCTAAAGTAGCCGAGACATACTAACCATTGTACCACCAGAGCACCCAACCTAAACATATAGTCCTAAGAACAAACAGCAAATCATTATATGCATACAGAACCTAGAAGCCTTATATGAATTAAATGAATCAGCTTTAAAGTACAACAAAGCCCAAAATTTTTAGGCATAATCTTCCACCACAAAAGAGAGACAACAGAGATATACAAAGCCAAAACAAATGTATAGGAGAAAGCAGTTACAAAGCAGTCAAACAGAGCTGGAAAGCAACGTGAACAATATGAAAAAACAAGGGAAAAAGGGGTTACAAACAATGCAGGACAATCTAAATATACAGGAGGACCTAGAAGAATCAGAAATATGGACAGGGAAAGAAATCAAGGCATTCCTAATTCAGATGGAACGGAATATTAGAGAAGACATGAGACAGCAAATCCAAGCATTGAAAGTATATTTTGAAGAGGAACTAACCACACAAATTAAATCCGCAAAGAATGAGCTTTATCAGGAGATAGAGGTGTTAAAAAATAATCAAGTTGTAATCATAGAAATGCAAGAAACCGTAAATCAGATTAAAAGCGCTAATGAGAATATTACAAACAGACTAGATCAAGTAGAAGTCAGAACATCAGATAATGAAGACAAAGTATATCAACTTGAAAAGAATATAGTCAACACAGAAAAGATGTGAAATCAAACATATAACACAAAACACAAGTGCACACATAATATAATACATACAACACATGACATAATATTAAAGGCCTTATGACTTTTTACAGGTGAAATCTCCATTGCAATGTCTAAAAACTCTATTGTCCAAAAATAGAACTGATCAGCAAAACATTAACCTAGTTCTGTATGAGCTAAAAAAAAAAACAAAATAAAACTTCATGATATGAGAAAGGGGAATAATAAAATAGATTTGAAAAAAACATTCTGGTTCTGTCACAGATGTAAGAACAGCCAAACTGGAGTTCTGCATATCAGCTCTTATTGATTTGAGCCAAATCATCTTATTTTTGGTCTGTAGAAATCTCTTTATTTAATCTCTCTGGAATCAAAATTGGCTACTGTTCTCCCTGTGGAAACACAAAAACAGACGCCGGACTCCAGACAATTACTTGGTCAGGACCTTTTCATTGTCCTGTTAGAATATCCTTCCAAAGTACCTTGGGCTTATGTACATTTTTTGGACATATATGCCTTTCTGCAGCACTAAGCCCTGATGAACCCAAATTTAAAAAGTTTAGAGTAAAAGGGTTATTTTAAGTTTACCTTTGGGGAATATATACCCCTTCCCAATTTGTTCTTTTTGCTTTAATATGTACGTTTTAATAGTTTCATGTGCTCTTTCAACTATGCGTTCTCCCTGTGGATTGTATGGGATTCCTGTTATATGAGTAATGCCAAATGATGAGCAAAATTGTTTAAAAGAAGTAGAAGTATAAGCAGGGGCATTATCTGTTTTTAACTCTTTTGGAACGCCCACAGTGGCAAAATTTTGTAAGCAATGAGCTATAACATCTTTAGTTTTTTTCTCCAGCAAGAATGGAGCCCATCAAAAATCCAGAAGAAGTATCAACTGTAACATGCAAATATTTTAATTTTCCAAATTCTGGCAAGTTTGTGACGTTCATCTGCCAAATATGGTTAGGTATCAATCCTCTAGGATTGACTCCAAGATTAACTTGTGGTAAAAAGGTCACACAATTTTGACATTGTTTTATTATTTGTCTAGCTTGTTCCTTAGTTACTTTGAAACGCTTTTGTAAAGCATTAGCATTGACATGGAACTTTTTATGAAAATTTGTAGCTTCTTCTAGTGTATAGAAAATATGTATGAATGTCATGTGTTGTTTTATCTGCTAAATAATTGCCCAAACTAAGGGCTCCAGGCAATCCTGTATGTGTCCTGAAATATCCTATAAAAAACGGATCTTTCCTGTCCCAGATTAGACTTTGTATAGTCGAAAGCAAAGAGAAAATAGTAGAGGAAGGGGAAATCCTTCTACCATCTTCAAGTGATACTATAGCACTAACTATATACTGATTATCGGAAAATAAATTAATTACAGATGCTTTAAGCATCACAAACCTTGTAATACTGCATTAAGCTCTACATTTTGAGCTAATTGTTTGGGTACTAAAAATGTAAAAGTTTGATCAGGTGTAAATATTACTGCTGTACCATTATTTGACCCATCAGTGAATATATTTGTAGCATTTATAATAGGTGTTTTTCTTGTCATTTTTGGAAAAATTACATGATGTGATGACCAAAAAGACAATAAAGGATTAGATGGTAAGTGGTTATCAAATGAAACATTAGATTTGCACATGATTATTGCCCAAGTATTTAACTAATTATCTAAATCATCAATTTGATTCATAGTATATGGAGTAATAATTTTATCTTCTTGGGTTGTATTATAGTTATAGTAGAAATATTCAAGTAAAAGAGAAGGTCTCTCGAGCTAGTCAGACAGAGATAAAAATTCAATTAAAAGAGAAGGTCTCTCTAGCTAGTTAGACAGAGGAAAAAATCAAGTGATTGATCCTGATAATGTGTCTGAATCAGCCTCTTGGACCTGTGTGAGGTTGTGGCTTAGATTCTCATCACCTGATGGATCATTCCGTGTGTGAATCCATACCCAAAATGGCCAAAAGAGCAGTCCCTGTGGATGAAGTCTCTTGCCTTCCTTTGTAAGTCTACTGAACTCCATCAAGTGAGAATACGCATCCTTTGTGTCAAATGAGTTCTTCAAAGCCCTGGAGAGTCTAGCACATAGGTTCTTGGGTTTTCTCATGACTCCAATTCACATAAAAATATCTATACCTGACAGTCAGTAGGCCTCAAATTGGAGAAGCAGAGGTGTATTAAGGGCAGGCCTATTTGATCACACCTGGTTCACAGGAAGGGTGTCCAGGCAACCATGACTTTAGGCAATGAAGGGCAAGAAAGCTTATTTTGGACACTGTCTTGGACTTCGCCACTCATGGAAACCTCCAGACAGAGCGTAGTATGAGAGTGTATATATGGAAGAAAATGAGGACCATGTGGGAGTGTTTTGGTTTTAATTGTGGTCATTTGTGTGGTAGTTGGAAGATATGACTGGGTATACCTGGGCTGAACTCTGGTGTGATTCCCCTTAGAGACTGAGTTCTAGAGCTGACTTAGAGAAGTGTTATCATGAAATATGTTGGGATTTTAGTTGGTCACTCATGAGAGTCGCCCTTGGAAACCGAGATCTAGGCCCAGGTTTGCTTTCCACAGAGCACTGGGAATCTAATCCAGGATATCACATGGTTTTATTCTGAAAGACATGGCAGCCATAGTTGAGAGTCAAAACACACATGTACCTCACATTGTAGACAGCAATAGGTCTGGCTTCCTGTGAAATTTTGGCCACTCTTTGGAAGCCTTGTCTGTGAGATTTCTACAGAGCTTTCATTGAAATGAGCTTCCTCACCATTTAATTGTTCCTGAATGAAGTTAAACACACAGTGCCTCCAACATCATTCTTGTAAAATGGCTAGATAAATACCATGAAATTTTTGAAATTCCCATGACCATGAAAATGGTGTAGAACAGAGATGCCAGTAAGTTGGAGCCTGATGTGAAATGGGCCTAGAAAAGTCGTGTGCAGTTGTGTGATACAATATCTGTGGTGGGGCAATGTGGATCTGCCATTGGCTTCCAAATGGCTTGTGACTGACATGGTGCATCCAGCAGACCCTTCTATGTAAAGGCATCTTGTTATGGGGAGAGTTTTCAGGGCAATGTTCAGAATCAGATTGCTATGGTTAAGGATGCAAGCTATGTGGGATTGAAGCCTGGTTGGTTCATTATCATGCAGAACCTGACACACCACACGTGACAGAACTCCCTTTAGCACTGTGTCCCAGTTTAACTCCTTGTATTTTGTGAAGCAAATACCAAACTCACATTGCAGCAGCAAGAAACACATCGACAAGTGGAGGATGGCCAGATGGCTTTACAGTCCACACGGAAAGAGTTTGCCCGCAGTGGCCACAGTTTACCTACAAAGAGAGAATTCAGCACTGCTTCCTCATGTTCATTAGAAAATAAGAAACCATGTCCTCCAGGTCACTTAGATACATACCTAGCTTTGATGGTCTCTCTACAAAAAAAGCTAAAACTCCTGACAACAACAAATATTTCAAGTGCCCAAACTCAGAGGCAGTTTCACCAGAAGTCTTTAGTCCAGAAGAGCTCCATTTTTGTGGAGTATTTACCTGTCCCTTACTTTTGGAAACTCCTCTACCACCTTCAAGGTTGTGAACTCTTGAGCATATTACATTCCAGATATGTATTCACAGATTTTCTAACTCGTCCACTCTAATTGTATTTTACTTGGAGTGAAGGTAAAGTCAAGGCATTGTTCTGGATTAGAGTGGGAAGATTTTTGTGAAGCACATATTTACATACACATTGGATTCATTTTCCTATTTTCAATTCAAAATGCTGAATGCCTGACACTAACGCATACCCTACTAGACTCTGACTACTAATTCTAATATGATGGAGAAAAATAACCCAAACCGAATAGAAATACAAGCAGTTTAGACGAGACATAGTGTATTGCTGGACTTGCCTTTTGCATTATACAGGGTAGGACTTATAAATCTAGTCAATATTTTGTTGAAATAGTTCTCCATGTGTTTTTAAAGTTAACAAATAGATGAATTCCTCTCTGCCTTTCTCTGTAGCCAATTCAGCACATGTTATTTCATATGCACATATTGAATCATACCTGTTATCACATGTACATTCTTGTGAGGTGGCTGACTTTGCAGATACAAATTGGGAGAAGAGATCACTCCACCTAAACACAGTTGGAACTGAAAATTCAACCTATGGGTGAGCTTCGTAGATGAACAACATGATAAATAAAATCATGTTCAGTATAATGAATATTTTTGGATCAGTGGATGATATACATTTCATGATGAATTTCGATTTCCATATATATTGCTACTTTTTAATGTCTGTGTGTGTGTGTGTGTGTGTGTGTGTGTACACTCTCCAAGTTTTTCAAAATATGAAATATATGGGTCTCAATGTACACTCCCTAAATTTATTCATATTCATGTATGTGGATTTATAATCAAATATTCAAAAGATTATTCTCAGAAATATTTATCCACCTGAAATACATATTTGTTTCCTAGAAATAAAAACTAACTTCTGTGAATGGTGCATACGAATCCTAATATTTCTACAGTAACTGACCCAGTTTAACACCAATGCAAGTAGATAATTATGGAACGTGATGTGTATTTTGATGTTCATTTTTAGTCAACACTTGTACATTACTATTTCTTCAGTTTATGCACATCATAAGATATATATTTCATACACAAGTTAGCAAATTTATTGGCATTTGTTTCACTTTCAATAACTTCATTCTTCAGAACACATGTATTCCTCCATGTTTTTTAACAAGACTTCTTTCTAAACACATTATTTTCGATTTCCATAATCACTTTTGAAGCATAACTCACACACTCTTCATGATGAAATATCACCTTAATATTACCATTAGAAGTATAACTGGTTGGAATGAATGATTTTGTATCAACATTAGATTTTCTGTATATTTTCAGATATCAACTCAATCCATTATTTAAAGCGGACCAATTATATTATTTATTCACAGTATGGTCTATTCTTGCATTATCTCTATATTCTTAGACAGATACTACACCACTTTCTACCCCCAATACTCATTTATACGTCTTCAAAATATTGTTCCCAGAAATGGTGGAAGAAATACTCATGTCACCTGATCTACATATACATTTTATCACAGTAATATTCTGGAAAATAAAGCAAAGGTCACACTTATGATTGTACCAAAGCCTAAATTTAAAGTGAGCATGGATTTCTAAAAACATCCATGTCCAGGTTGCCTAATTCTCTCAAATGTCAATCCAATTGTTGACTACATATTTGTTTCTTTCTAAGATTATATATTCAAACTCAACCCTGTTGAAAATGTCTAATCCTATCACTCACTTTACTTTGCCTGATATCCTAATGTCTCTATTGATATCGGCTTTCCTTCATAAATTCCCAGTTCATCATTTTGACTGTTCATTTGTGCTGACATTTACATTCACTCTCTACCTGAAACCCAATTGCTAAATAACTTTTGGTCCAAATCCTATACTCACTCTTCTTTCTGAATCTACCAACTATCTCCCAAATCCTACTGACTATCCTTTTTTGAATGGATGTTCTCTTCGACATTCAATCATTCAAGGTACAAGGTCCGATGCCATTGTGTATTGATTTATCTGAGACATCTGTGCAGGACATAATTCAAAGCTAAGTCTCCCAATCAAGGGCCCAATCCGTTTCTGGGCTTCAAATATTACTTAGATTTCTGTTTTCATACATATATTTCACCTCTATATTTTTATAAATATCACAGATTTCCAATACCATTATTCATCCAGCAAAATGATTCCTAACCCAAATCGAACATGTAATTAACCCAAACCATATACTATTCCCTCATTCTAACTTTATAAAAGAGCAGGGAAAGTGTTGGTCTTACAATATAGGAATGTAGGGGATATACCACCTGCTGAAAACCTCAAAGGTCCATGCAGAAATAATCCCTGGAGAAGATGTAGGCAGCTATTAAGGACCTGAGAGAGCAAAAGTCATCTTCCATGGAAAACAACCCTGTCTGGAGAGGGGTTTTGTCTGACTGAGTGTCTCTGTTCCTAATGTACAGAAGATGGACCAATCCAGGCCTGTGTGCAGAGCTGTTCACGGGTGCCTATGGGTGATATAGTATTCTAACTGGTGAGAGGGTCACGGGAAATAGGGGCAGCATCTATCTCATGGGACCCTTGGAAGCAACTGTTAGGAAAAAGTGGTTGCAAAGGCAGTGACCTCATTCAGTTCCTGAAGGAAGTGACCTCATCTCTATTCCTTGGTGATGGAACTCTCTGAACTTGCGATCCAGGATTCCAGGCACCCAGAGCCAGTCCTAGTCCCAGTCCCAGTGGGCTCATTTGTTTGGATTTTGTAAGGACAGAGTCAGTCTTTCTTGGTATCTATTAATGTGAAGATGGCCAAATGCCAGGAAAGCTTTGAAGACTGGCCTTTCCAGAGAAAGCAAGTAGTGGCTCACCACGGGCTCCTGACAATTTCACAGAGTTGGCCAAAGAGACCAGATCTGAGACAGGACAGGCCATTTTGGAGGTACATAGTAAGGCTCACCAGTGAGAGTACACTCCGAATAGTCACAGACCTACTTGGGGGAAGGCGTTGCCTTTGTGGTTTTTGTTGTGTGTTTGTGGTTTTATCTCATGTTCTGAGAAAAGGTAAGAAAGGCGGTTTGTTTGGTTTGGAGTGAACAGTTTCTAGTAAGTCGTTTGACAAGGCAAGTGTTTCTATGTCTGTGTATCCCAATGTGTCTGTTTTTGTAGACATTAGAAAAGAGAATGCATCAATGGATGTGTCCTGTCTAGTAGAAAGCTTCCCAGCATCAATCCTGCCCAATTTATGAATGGATTGTGGCTTGCATTATCGAAGGGCAACACCTACAAACTTCCTAAATTCCCATTTTCTTCCTGAATTCTGGCTACACTCAAGGATAGGCTCATGGTTTTGTGTCCAAGATATTTACCACCTCCAAGCTCTGTGATATGGCCATGTACTGGATAGCTGAAGGGAATGGCGAGCATCTCAGAAAACTCATATATCAGTGTGACCAGTAAAGTCTCAGTGGAGGAACCCTGCTATGGGCCTTTTGCTTACCTATTGTTCTTTTGCCCTGAATGTCAGGAAGGGCTTTGCCTCACGCCACCCCTTTCTGAAGCCTGAAGAAACCAGTTTTCAAATGGAAATGAGTGGGCATCACCTGTGGCTCTTTGCTTAACTGCTTTGGAAAGGGATGTGTCTGAATCAGTCTCTTGGCCCTGTGTGAGGCTGTGGCTTAGATTACCAACACCTGATGGATGTAAAGAAAGATCCCATGTGTGCATACAAAATCAAAATGGCAAAAATTCGCAGTCATTGTAGATGAAGTCTCTCGCCTTTCCCTGTAAAGTTCCTGACCTCCATCAAGGGGAATAGGGATCCTTTGGGTCAAATGAATTCTTCAAAACCATGCAGAGGCAAATCCATAAGTGCTTCGGTTTTTTCTTGACTCCATTTCACAAAAAGAATCTAAACGCCAAAGTCAGAAGGCCTCAAATTGGAGAAGTGGAAAAGTATTAATGGCAGACTTATTTGATCACTCCTGGTTCACAAGAAGGGTGTCCAGGCCACCGTGACTTTAGTCACACACACACACACACACACACACACACACACATATATATATATATATATATATACACTCTCCAGATTTTTCAAAATATGAAATATGTGTCTTATTTTACACTCACGAAATTCATTCATATTCATATACGTAAATTTATAATCAACTTTCCAAAGATTATTCTTCGAAATATTCATTAACCATAAAAACATATTTTTTTCCTATACTGAAAAGTAACTTGAGTGAATGGTGCACACAAATCCTAATATTTCTACAGTACCTGACCCAGTTTAACATCAATGCAAGTAGATTCCAATCGGACATAATGTGTATTTTGACGTTCATTTTTATTCAACACTGGTAGATTACTATTTCTTCAATTTATGCACATCATAGGATATATATTTCATCCACAAGTTAGAAAATTAATAGGCATTTGTTTCACTATCAATCATTTCCTGCTTCAGAGCACATGCATTCCTCCATGTTTCTCGACTGGTCTTTTCATGAGAAAAGGGATGGACAAGGCAAGGTAAGGCAACTAAGATAGCACCGAAGACACGGAAACAGTCCTATTTGGTTGCAACCGGATTTAGAGGGCATTGCTTCTGTTGTAATCATTTAATCCCCTGCACCCCAAGTTTAAACTGTTTCAGAATTTTGTACCCAACATGGATGGGAGGGGCTCAGAAGTTCACAATCTGCAGAAGTTTATAAAAAGCAGTTTTTGTTTCTGTTTTTTTTTTTTTCTCTGTTCTGGGCAAGTTAACATTTTAAGGATACCGGGAATGGGGCAGAGCTATTTTCTTCTCTTTTTTTTTCTCTCAGCCAGATGTTACCATGGAGCCCAGTTGGTAACTTCTTTATCTTAGAAATGTAGCCATCTCTGTGAAGCCCCAGCTCAAGGCCAGAGGCCTTGTTTACATATTGCCAGCATTATGACTGACTCTTTCCAAACACATTATTTTCGATTTCCATAATCACTTTTGTAGCAAAACTAACATATCTTCATGATAAACCGTAACCCTAATATTAATATTAGATGTATCATTGGTTGGAATGAATGATTGTATATCAATATAAGATTTCTTATATATTTTCAGATATCTATTCAATCCGTTATTTAATGTGGAACCAGTTATATTATTTATTCACTTTTGGTCTATTCATGCATTATCTGTATATTCAATGACACAGTGTACACCTCTTTGTACCCACAATAACCATTTATATGTCTTCAAAATATTGCTCCCAGAAATGGTGGAAGAAACACTCATGTCACCACATCTACATATACATTTTATCACAGTAGTATTCTGGAGACAAATGTAAAGGTCACACATTTGATTGTACCAAAGCCTAAATGGAAAGTGAGCATGGATTAAAAAAAACATCCATGTCAAAGTTGCCTAATGCTCTCAAATGTCAATCCTATTGGTGACTACATATTTGTTTCTTCTTAAGATTATATATTCTAACTCAATTCTGTTGAAAATGTCTAATCGTATCACACACTTTATACTTTGCCTGATTTCGTAATGTCTTTATTGATATCTGCTTTCCTACATATTTTTCCCACTTCATTATTGTGACTGTTCACATGTGCTGACATTTACATTCACTCTCTAACCGAACCCCTATTGCTAAAGATATTGTTTTCCAAATCCTATACTCACTCTTCTTCCTAAACCTACCGACTATCTTATTAATCTTACCGACTATCCGTTTATGACTGGATTTTCTCTTCTACATTCAAACATCCAAGTAATGTTCCTGCAAGCGTTGGTGGAAGAGATCACCAAGATAGTGTCTCATGCAATAGCAAGGGGTTAATTGGGGGTCCAGCAAGCTGGGGCTCAGAGCTCACATGAATAGAGCAGAGAGCCCTGAGAACAGCTTAAGCAGAGCTTATATACTTTCCTTGGAGAGGGCAGGGATGGAAATTTATTGATGGGTCAGAGCGAGTGGGTGGTTAGTGTGAAACTGGGTGAGGGAATACATTCTGCAATTTGGCAGTTGGGGACAGCACAATCTGGGAACAAGATTACAAACAGTTCTCAATATTTCAACAGTGTTTTGTTAAGCATACAGAAAAACAGGAAGTTACAAGTACCTTTTTTATTAACCTTTCATTCCCCACTTCTTCTTCTTGCTACTTTTAATCATAAAAGTGATTATTGGGACGTGTCACATTCTATGTCTGCTAGTGGGGTATTACCATAAGTTTAACTTATCCAATTTGAGCTTGGAGAAAAGAAATTACATGGTTGAGCAAACAGGGTTTTATAGTTAGCAATAATATGAGGATTATTATTGGACAGGCCAGGGTTGATAAAAGCGTAGATAAGCAGGGGGACTGTGTGAACCAAGACTCAAACCACCCTTTTTGGGCCTCTCTCTCTCGATGACGCTTTTCAAGGCATCCTTTTATTTTACTCAAAGGTTTTTTTTACAACCTCAGTATGGTCAGCATCAAAACAACATTCTTACATCAATGCAGCACAAAGGCCCCCTTCTCTCATGAAGAGGAGGTCCAACTCTCAACTGGAGTGTAAAACAACTTCAGAGGGACATGTTAAAGATTCCTGCAAAGCTGTGATGGAGGTTTCTATTTTCTTTAAGTTTTGGTCTCTTGCTGCTTCTATTTGGGTCATTTGTTGTGTACCATGGAGCAGGGCAGTGGTTCCTGTGACTACCACTGCTGCAACTCCAATTCCTAATATGATGGCTAAAGTGAGGGATATATGTTCCCAGTGGAACCGGGTTGTATGCCCCCATGTTTGAACTTCAAATGAACCTGGGTCATTATAGAGCAATCTGGGAGACATCTTCACCATTACACAATTAATCACATCTGTTGACCATTTCATGAAAACATGAACAATGTTTAAGTATATAGAATTATACTGTTGTAGGGACGGACAAGGCACGGCACTTAAGATAGCACCAAAGACAGGGAAACAGTCCTATTTGGTTGCAACCGGATTCAGAGGGCATTGCTTCTGTTGTAATCAATTAACATCCTGAACCCCAAGTTTAGGTAGTTTCAGAATTTTGTACCCAACATGAAAGAGAAGGGACTCAGAAGTTCACAGTCTGCAGAAATTCACAAAAAGAAGCTTTTTTTCTGTTTTTTCCTTTATTGTGGGCAAGTTAACTTTTCAAGGACACCTGGGAGGCAGAGAGCTTTTTTTTCCTTTTCTTTTATCCCCCTGCCAACTGTTACCATGGAGCCCAGTTTGTAAATTTTTATCTTAGAAATGTAGCCATCTCTGTGAAGCCCCAGCTCAAGGCCAGAGGCCTTGTTAACATATTCTGTGAAAAACTATTAAGGGGGTGTCTAGCTTAGGAGTGCTGATTTTTCCAGCCAGTAGCCAAGTAGAACAGGGCAACAGAAAAAGAGGAAGTTGATCTACACTGAACTCATTTATAGAGACTCTTTTGCTGAAAGTCCTAAAGTCAGCCATGGTGAAGACTTCTGGAGAAGTTCAGTGAAGATTTTTCTGTGGGCCTCGTACAGAGGGGGAAGACGGGGAAGGCGGGGGGTGAGATCAGCTCCGTGGATCTGAGAATAAGGAAGGAGAGATGTAAAGGAATAATGGGAAAGGGGTTTGGGATTTTCCTAGCAACATAAATTAAGCAGTAGAATCGGTAGAGCAGAAAGGAAGACGGGAGTGAGTATCCCAAAAAGCCTGTGAGGGACTTTAAATTCTTAGTAACCTGTTTTCAGTGATGACAAAGCAACTTTAAAGGCCATTTTCATTACATCTTCGATAGGGGTCTGAGGGCTCTCCTAAGCTGGTTTGAGCTTTGGGTTAAGTGGTAAGAGGACCTGGTGGGACCCGGTGTGGGCACTGACAGGAAAAGAGAGAAGTGAGTGGATGGATGGGTACCTCAGTACCTGCTACCTCAGCAAGAGGGCAATGCTCTGAGAACCGGCGGAGGTTTCGGTTTTTGATCTAGTAATTGGAGAAGAGAAATCAGGTTTGCTGAGGTGGGACTGACAGCAGAGAGTCTGGAGCAGAAGGCTGAGTTTGAGGAACTATTGGAGAAGCATAGTTCAGGATGTGAGCGAAAGAGGAAAAAGGCCTTCACATAGGGGAATTTCCTTTCACCCTTTTGAGCACTTGCAGAAGTTAAAAAGGTCACACAGAATTTGAGGATCTAGAGACTCCTCTGTTGGCCATCAATTTGGGTTTTCTAAGTGGTAATATGGCCAATGCTGTGTACTGAATTTGATGAGGATTTTGGGTTCCACCAGGCAGCCCCTGTGTGCTCAAATCCCCATGACTTACAGAAGAAGTCGGCTTTTCCCCCACACAGCCGTGGCGGTTTGTGGCTTTGATAGTCTGCCGGGCAAACATACTAATGTAGGCTAGCCAACCTGCATCTGGCTTGCCTGTCCCTACAACCATAATGTTTGTTTCCATTATCTATGGTACGGAAAGGATTTAATGGAATTTTAGTGAGATCCTCTTCATCAGGAATATCCTAATAGGAAAGACCTATAGCCAGCTGACAAATGTCTGGGTGGAGAGATGGCCACCAGGTCCCTAAGGGGGCTGTATGCAAGATAGACCATACTTCTTGTCTAGTAGTATTTGTGATCAGCCATCGCTGCTGAAGGGACTGATGAGCGTTAGGACTACGGGTGGCCAAGGAGAGAGTCTATAGCCTTACCCACGTGGCGAATATGCAATTTGAAAGGGTTAACAGTCTTTTCCAGTTTTCAGCCAGAGTGTGGACATGGCACAGGCTTGAGATGAGAGGCATGGATCCAGGAAGTGATTCCCTCTACTTTTACTGCTGTAGGTGTTATAAGTAGCACCTGGAATGGTCCTTTCCAGCGGGGTTCCAGGGATGACACCTGATGTCATCTTATGTAGAGGAAGTCTCTTTCTTGATATCAATGTGGATTTCCCTCGTCCCCAGGTTGGAAGGCAGTGGCCAGCTGTTTCCACAGGTATAGCTGAGTTCTTACAAGAGATTTAAGTATGTCAAGCAAGGGTGTGTGGAAGGGATCCTTAGGTCTTAGAGTCGGGGTTAGGTCTCTTAGTGTAGGAAGGGCCCCATAGAGAATTTTAGAGGGGGTGAGGTTACACAAAGAAAGAAAGGGAGTATTTCTTGCATGAAACAGTGCATAAGACAGGAGCATAGTCTAATCTTTTATGCCGGTCTCTAAGCTTAATTTTGTTAAGGTCTCTTTAATGGTTCTATTTATTTTTTTTAAGTGTCCTGAGCTCTGGGGTCTATAAGCACAATGTAACTTCCAATTAATCCCCAGGGTCCTGGCTAACCCCTGATTTACCTGGCCCATGAAGGCTGTTCAATTATCAGACCATATTAAATTAGGCAGGACGTGTCTTTGATAAATATCTTTCAGGATCTTCTTGACCACAATTTGTGCCGGTTTTCTTTTCTTTTCTTTTTTTTTTTTTGGTGGGAAAGGCTTCAATCCATCCTGAAAATGTATCTACAAAGACTAGGAGATATTTAAGTCCATACCTTGCTGGCTTAATTTCAGTAATGTCCACTTCCCAGAATTGTCCTGGTCTGGTTCCTCATAGGTGCTTTCCTGCAGGAAGCTTGGTAGGGTAAGCATTAACCAATTGACAGAACTGACAGGCTTTTGTTACCCATTCAATTATTTCCTTTCACTGTGAGTGAATTAGTCTAAAACTCTGTTCTTGATCCTACAGTAATGCCGGCAGTTTTTTTGAACCAAGTTGATTGAGTTGATGTACATTTTTAATGTAGTGTAGGGCTTTCTGAAATTGCAGGCTGGGCTCAGTGAAGTTGAGGAGTTCAGTGTCAGTGTTCTTAGAAGTTATCAAAAGCTTGCTGGTGCTCAAGGGTCCATTGGAATTGGGCATTCTCATTTAACAGCGGGTATAAAGGAGCAGCTAAGAACACAAACCCAGGTCCATAACCTCCTAAAGCCAGCAGTCCCAAGAAACTCTCTATGTTGTCTCCTGTTAAATGGGGGTGGTATCTGCACAACGGTTTGTTTTCTGGGCTCAGTGAGCCATCATTTACCGCACCTAAGGAAATACCCCAGGAAGATTACTTCTTGCTTGCAAATTTGGGGCTTTTTTTCCAAAGCTCTCTACCCAAGTTGAGCAAGCTCAGATAATAGTGCTTGGGTCTCAGACTCACAGTTTTCTTTGGTGTTGGCTGCCAGTAGCTGGACATCCACATATTGAAGCAGAATGACTTCGGGGTGCGTAGTTCTGAAGTTGTAGAGATGTCTGTGAAGGGCTTCATCAAAGAGAGTGGGGGAGTTTTTGAACCCCTGTGGAAGTCTAGTCCAAGTTAGTTGACAAGATGTTCTGGTTTCTGGGTCTACCTACTCGAAAGCAAACAGCAACTGACTATCTTTATGCAGAGGCAAGCAAAAGAAAGCATCTTTTAAGTACAGAACAGTATAGCATTTTCACTCGGCCACAGCAAAGAGGTTATTGGGGGTCCAGCATGCTGGGGCTAAGAGCTCACTTGAATAGAGCAGAGAGCCCTGAGAACAGCTTTAACAGAGCTTATATACTTTTCTTGGAGAGGGCAGAATGGGAAATTTATTGATGGGTCAGGGCGAGTGTGCGGTTTGCGTGCACCCGGGTGAAGGAGTATATTCTGCAGTTTGGAAGTTGGGGACAGCACATCCTGGGAACAAAATTAGCAAACAGTTCTCAAGATTTCAACAGTGGTTTGTTAAGCATACAGAAAAACAGGAAGTGACAAGTGCCTATTAACCTTTCACCAAAGCAAAATGGAAAGTGAGCATTGATTACTAAAAGCAACCATGTCCAGGTTGCCTAATGCTCTCAAATGTCAATCCTATTGGAGGCAACATATTTCTTTCTTCCTAAGATTATATATTCAACCTCAACCATGTTGAAAATGTCTAACCCTATTACATTATACTTTGCCTGATTTCCTAATGTCTCTATTGATATCTGCTTTCCTACATATTTTCCCCAGTTCATCATTGTGACTGACTCTTCATATGTGCTCATATTTACGTTCACTCTCTACCCAAAACCCTATTGCTAATGAAACTTTCGTTCAAATCCTATATTCACTCTTTTTTCTAAACCTACTGACTACCTTCCTAATCCTGCCGACTATTCCTTTTTGACTGGATGTTCTCTAGGACATTTAATCATCCAAGGTACAAGGTCCTTTGCCATCGCACATCGATTTATCTGAGATATCTGTTCAGAACATAATTCAAAGCAAAGTATCTCACTAAAGGGCCCATTGCCCTTCAGGGCTTCAAATCGTACCTAGATTTCAGGTTTCATACTTATATTTCACCTATATATTCTTGTGAATATCGCAGGTTCCCAATACCATTATTCATCCCGCAGAATGTTTCCTAACCCAAATAGAATATGTTATTAACCCTAACCATACACTGTTCCCTCAATCTAACTTCAAAAAAGAGCAGGGACAGAGTTGGTCTTACAATACAGGAATGTAGGGGATCTTTCACCTGCTGAGAACCTCAAAGTTTGATGAGAAATGATCCCTAGAGAAGATGTAGCAGCTATGAAGGACCTGAGAGAGCAAAAGTCATCTTCCATGGCAAACCACCTGTTCAGGATGAAGTGATGTGTCTGAATCAGCCTCTCTCCTACTGATATAAAGAAAATGGACCAAACCAACCCTGTGTGGAGAGCTTCTCCTTGGTGTCTACGGTTGATATACCATTCTAACTTCTGAAAGTGTCACAGGAAGTAGGGGCAGCCTCCATCTCAAGGGACCCTTGGAAACAAGTGTTAGGACAAAGTGGTTGCCAAGGCAGTGACCTCATTCCCTTCCTGTTGGAATTGACCTACCTCACTTCTTTGGTGATGTAACTCTCTGAACTTGGGATCCAGGAAGCCAGGCACACAGAGCCAGTCCCAGTCCCATTCCCAGTGGACTTACATGTTTGGATTTACCAAGGAGAGAGTCTGTCTCTCTTGGTACCTAATGGTTTGAGGATGACAAAATGCAAGTAGAGCTCTGAAGATGGGCCTTTAATGAGAAAGCAGGTAGTGGTCAGCACAGGCTCCATACAACTTCACAGAGATGGACAAGAAGACCAGACCTGAGACAGGACAGGCCATTTTGGGGGAACATAGTATGGACCACCAGTCAGAGGACACTCTGGATAGTCACAGACTTACATGGGGGAAGGAGGTGACGTTTTGATTGTGGGTGTGAGTTTGGGGTTTTGTCTCATGTTCTGAGAATAGGTAGGAAAGGTGGTTTGTTTGGTTTAGAGTGGACTGTTTCTAGAAAGTCCTTTGACAAGGCGACTGTGTCTGTGTCTGTGTATCCCACTGTGTCCTTGGTTGTACATATTAGAAAGCAGAATAGATCAATGGTTGTATCCTGTCTAGTAGAAAGCTTCCCAGAATTCATCCTGCCCATTTTAGGAAAGGACTGTTGGTTGCTTTTCGATGGGCAACACCTACTATCTTCCTAAGTTCCTGTTTTCTTCCTGAATTCTGGCCACTCTCCAGAATAGGCTCATGTTTTTTTGTCCAAGATATGTACCACATCCAAGCTCTGTGACATGGCCATGTACTGGATAGCTGAAGGGAATTGCAAGCATCTCACAAAACTCAGATATCATTGTGACTAGTAAAGTCTCAGTGGAGAAACCCTGCATTGGGATTTGCTGACTTATTGTTCTGTTACCCTGAAGTCAGGAAGGTCTTTGCCTTAGGCCACCCCTTTGTGAATTTTGAAGAAAAAAGTTTTCAAATGGAAGTGAATGGGCATCACCTGTGGCTCTTTGCTTAACTGCTTTGGAAAAGTATGTGTCTGAATCAGCCTTGTGGCTCTGTGTGAGGCTGTGGCTTAGATTATCAGCTCCTGATGGATCTAAAGAAAGATGCAATGTGTGCATCCAAAACCAAAATGGCAAAAAGATCAGTCATTGTGGATGAAGTCTCTCGCCTTCCTCTGTAAGTTTCCTGACTTCCACCAAGTGAGAATAGGGATCATTTGGGTCAAATAAGTTCTTTCAAGCGCTGCAAAGTTGCTTTGGTTTCCTAATTACTCTAAATCACATAAGGAATCTAAACCTGACAGTCAGTAGGCCTCAAATTGGAGAAGCAGAGCAGTATTAAAGGAAGAACTATGTGATCAATCCTAGTTCACAGGAAGGGTGTTCAGGCCACCCTGAGGTTAGGCAAATGAGGGGCAAGGGAGCTTATTTTGGACACTCTCTTGGGCTGCGCCATTCATGAAAACCTCTAGCCAAAGGGTATAATGAGTGTATATATGTAAGAAGTTGAGTGCCATGTGAGAGTGATTTGGTTTTAATTGTGGTCATTTGTGTGGCAGTTGGAAGAGATGACTGGGTCCACCTGGTTTTGAACACTGGTGTGATTCTCCTCAGAGACTGAGTTCTGAAACTGACCTCAGAGAAGTAATTGCTTTGGAAAGAGATGTGTCTTAATCAGGCTCTTGGCCCTGTGTGAGGCTGTGGCTTAGATTATCAGCAACAGACGGATCAAAAAAATGATCCCATGTGTGCATCCAAAACCAATATATCCAAAAGAGCAGTCATTGTGAATGAAGTCTCTCACCTTCCACTGTAAGGTTCTGAAAGAATAAAAGAAATTGAAATCGAAATGTAATGAACCAGGTTTTGTAAAGTTTCCAAGCTGCACTCAGAACCTGAAATTCCTGTGGCAGTTAAGACAATTCCTGGAACTGCCCATTAGATGTGTGTTGAAATCTTCCCTGACCACCTAGTTACTTAACAACCCCTTCCCAGAAGCCGTGCATCTCACCACGTATACATCTCAGGGCTTCAACCAATCAGATTAAATGTATACCCTTTCTGAGGGCTGACCAATCACCCCCTGCCCCAACTTTTCCCGCCAATGAATGTGCTAATCATGTTTTAGAGTTGTTATTTCATTTTCCCATGGTACATGATGATTTCCTAAAGGAGGCTATGATGTATGTAAAGTCCCTGAGCTCTCTAAAGAATGTATATAAACTCTGCTCAAGTTGTTCTCGGGGCTCTTTGTTCTTTGCTCCTCTGAAGGGAGCTCTGAGGCCTAGCATTCTGGACCCCCAATAAACCCTTTGCTGATGCATGAGAAATCCTCTTTGTTGTCTTTTCCTTTGATGTTCGCAGCACCTTTTCATCTGGAGGCCCCAGGTGAGATATCCGGGAGCGGTGAATGGAAGACCTCAAGGGAGTCCTCTCGGGGTAAGTAAGGTGCCTCTTTCTGGTTTCGGGTTTCAGGCTAGGGCGTGGCAAAGTGGCTGTTGGTGAAGAGCATTAGCTCTCTCCCATGGTGTGACAGACGTGTCACAGAGCCAAGATCACGTCCCTGAGGGACACTCCGGAGGACTAGGGAATTCAAGGAATAGTAGTTTCCTCAACTCGGTTATGTTTTGCTTCAGGATTTGATTTGCCAGCCCATCAGGTTTTGCCGGTAACTCAGTTTTGGTCATTGTTCTGAACTCATGTTGAGTTTACTGTCTGTTTTTATTGTCTAACCCATCAATATTTTCCAGTTACTCAGTTCAAATCTTTGTCTTGGACTCATGTTAAACGTTTACTGTTTGTCTTTGTGTTGTGTTTGTGTCTTCAATGTCCCTGTTTGAGTAACTCCCATTATGGGACAAAGCACTTCCTCTTCTCTGTCTCTGACCCTTGATCATTGGACTGATGTCCGCTCAAGGGCCCAGAATCTTTCTTTTTCAGTAAAACACCGTACCTGGCAGACTCTCTGTGCTTCAGAATGGCCCATCCTCGAATTCAGATGGCCCCAGAAGAATCCTTCCACTTTCCTCTAATCCGAAAATTCAGAGATATTGTCATTCAGCCGGGGCCACGTGGCCACCCAGATCAACAGCCATATACTCCTTCCCCCACATTCCTATCATTCAAACTTTCCGCTCCTCTCCCTCTTCCTTCCATTCTCCCTGAGTCACAAGACTGGACACTCCACCCCCTCCTTATTGTCTACTCTCCCTCCCCAACCCCCAACACAGTTCCTGATGATCCTCCCACCGCTGACTCAGCCTCTCCACTGCTAGAGGCAATTGGGCCAGACCCAAGCCCTCCAGGGGACTTCCCCACAGCAGCAGCAACCCCTCCTCCCCTGGAGGAAGATGGGCAACCTAAAAGAACCCACCGGCGATGGATAATAGAAAACTCAGAAGCCCCTGTGATGCTCTCTCTCCATCCCTATGGGCCCATGAACCGACCCAACTGGGACCCCAACACCTTTGAAGGTAGGAAGCATCTGTCCACTTATCGCCGGGCTCTAATAGCGGGTCTCAGAGTGGCCGCCAGAGAGCCGACCAATTTAGCCAAGGTAAGAGAGATTATCCAAGGGCCTAATGAGTCTCCCTCTATGTTTCTGGAGAGAATTATGGAAGCATATAGAAAATATACTCCTTTTGATCCTCAGGCAGATGACCAAAAGGCATTTGTTACAATGGCCTTTATTGAGCAGGCTGCCCAAGATATTAAGAGAAAGTTACAATGTCTAGATGGGTTACAAAATACGACCTTAAGAGATTTAGACAGAGAAGCAGAGAAAGTATATTATAAGATATATATTATAAGTATATATTATAAGTATATAAGTATATTATAAGAGAGAAACTGAGGAGGACACGGAACAGAGGAGAGAGAAGGAAAGGGAACAAAAAAAGGATGAAAGGAGCAAAAGGCAGACAAAAGCATTGGCTAAGATTTTCTTCACAGCAGCAAATACGCCAGAAATTAAAAAGCAGGGAGTCAGAAAGGGATACTTGGGCCCACGCCAAAGGCTGTCCCTGGCCTCTGATCATTGTGCCTACTGTAGAGAAAAAGGACACTGAGTCAAAGAGTGCCCCAAAAAGAAGAAGCCACGGCAGCCCGCCATGCTGACTCTAGAAGAGGACTAGGAATGTCAGGACTAGGATCCCCTCCCCGAGCTCAGGGTAACATTTGAAGTGGAGGGGACTCCAGTGAACTTTGAAGTGGATACAGGAGCAGTATACTCAGCCTTTAAGGCTTCACTGGGCCCCATATCAAATAAATGGTCCCTAGTTCAAGGGGCTAATGGCACTACTTATCGGGCTTGGACAACTAAGAGTATTATGGAAGTAGGAAAATGAAAAGTCCACCACTCTTTCCTAGTAATCCAAGAATGCCCAGCCCCATTGATGCACAGGGATCTGTTCACCAAACTCGGGGCTAGAGTAACCTTTAACCCTGATGGTCCCCAAGTGGATGTTCTAAAACCTTCAGTAAAAACTCCCATAGTCACAGAATTGACTATGTCCGTAGAAGATGAACATCAACACTTCGTGCCCCCTAGGACTGATCAAAGAGGCAAACTACAACAGAAATGGATAAAAGATTATCCTAATGCCTGGGCAGAAACTGCTGGGTTAGGTCTAGCCATAAAACAACCTCCAATAGTAGTAGAATTAAAAGCCTCTGCCTCTCCAATCAGTGTTAAACAATATCCTCTAAGCAAAGAAGCTAAGGATGGGATAAGTCACCATATTCAGAAATAATTGGCCCTTGGGGTCCTAAGGCCCTGTCAATCAGCCTGGAATACCCCCCTGCTACCAGTAAGAAAGCCAGTAACTAGGGACTACAGTCCTGTTCAAGACCTAAGAGAGATCAACAACAGAGTGCAGGACATTCACCCCACAGTACCCAATCCATATAATTTGCTTAGCACTCTGAATCTGGACCGGGAATGCTACACTGTGCTGGACTTAAAAGATGCTTACTTCTGCTTGCCCCTACATAAGGACAGTCAGTTGCTGTTTGCTTTCGAGTGGATAGACCCAGAAACTGGAACATCTGGCCAAGTAACCTGGACTAGACTCCCACAGGGGTTCAAACCCCCCCCCACTCTCTTTGATGAAGCCCTCCACAGGGACATAAACGACTTCAGAACTGCACACCCCGAAGTCACACTACTCCAATATGTGGATGATCTGCTACTGGCAGCGGACACCAAGGAAAACTATGAGTCTGGGACCCAAGCACTATTATCCGAGCTTGCTCGGCTTGGATATAGGGCTTCTGCCAAAAGGCCCAAATTTGTCAGCAAGAAGTAATCTTCCTGGGTTATTCTCTTAGGGGTGGCAAATGATGGCTAACTGAGAACAGAAAACAAACCATTGTGCAGATACCACCCCCATCTAATAAGAGACAACTCAGAGAGTTTCTTGGGACTGCTGGCTTTTGCAGGTGATGGATTCCTGGGTTCGCCTCTCTGGCTGCCCCTTTATACCCGCTGATAAAGTGGAATGCCCAATTCCAATGGACCCCTGAGCACCAACAAGCTTTTGATAATGTCAAAAAAAGGTGCTGCTATCTGCTCCGGCCTTAGCACTCCCAGATATAGATAAACCCTTCACTCTCTACATCGAGAAAAAGAAAGGAATAGCATGGGGAGTGTTCACTTAGACTTTGGGACTTTGGAAAAGGCCGGTAGCATTCTTATCAAAAAAACTGGACCCAGTGGCTACTGGGTGGCCCCGTTGCTTAAGAGCTATAGCAGCGGCAGCGCTTCTAATAAAAGATGCTCATTAATGAACGTTGGGACAGAAGCTATCCATTATAGCCCCCCATGCCCTGGAGAGCATCATCTGTCAACCTCCAGATAGGTGGCTATCAAACTCCAGAATAAACTACTACCAGAGCCTCTGGATTACCAAAGACAGAATAACTCTTGGACCTTCTGCTCCACTCAACCTAGCTGCCAGAAGAATCATCAGGACCTGTCGCTCATGAGTGTCAACACATACTGGCAGAGGAAACCAGTATAGGACGAGACTTGAAGGATCCAGCCACTGCCTCACCCTGAAGTCGTATGGTTTACGAAAGAGAGCAGCTTCCTCCAAGATGGTATGTGGTGGGCTGGAGCAGCAGTAGTTAGCAAAACTAATGTCATCTGATCCTCTGGTCTCCCAGAAGAGACATCAGTCCAAATGGCAGAACTGATTGCCCTTACGAAAGCATTGGAACTAGCAACAGGCAAAAGGGCCACCATATACACTGATAGCCACTATGCATTTGGCAATGCTAATGTGCACAGGGCTATTTACCAGCAAAGGGGGCTATTAACCTCCACTGGGAAAAAAATAAAGAACAAAGTTGAGATTCTCCACCTTCTCTCAGCAGTGAAGGGCACTAAGGAACTAGCTATAGTGCACTGTCCAGGGCACCAGAAGGGAAACGACCTCGTTGCAGTTAAAAACAGAAGGGCAGATGAGGAAGCTTAATTGGCAGCCCTAAACGGAGTGACTCTGTTAAATTTTTCCACACCAGGGGGATCAACATTCAGGAGACTTGGCCACACTGGAACATTCAGGCAACTTATCATCTGAGGAGACAGATGCAGAACTCTGGGACCCTACAGAGCCAAGTTTACAATTTCAAAAAGCCTACCTTTATGTCAAAGATGTACACTAGCTCACCCACTTAAGCTCAAAGAAGTTATAGGCACACTTAAAGGACCGAAGAAAGGATTTTTTATTGACTGACTTACAGAGGAAAGAAATAGCTTAGAAGGTGACTAGAGCTTGTCAAGTCTGCCAATTAGTTAATGCTTACCCATCCAAGCTTCCTGCAGGGAAGCACTTACGAGGAACCAGACCAGGACAATTTTGGGAAGTGGACTTTTCCTGAAATTAAGCCAGGAAGGTATGGACTTAAATATCCCCTAGTCTTTGTAGATACTCTTTCAGGATTGGTTGAAGACCTCCCAATGAAGAAAGAAACGGCTCAGACGGTGCTCAAAAAGATTGTAGAAGACATTTTTCCAAGGTTTGGCCTGCCTAACGTAATAGGGTCCAATAATGGACCGGCATTTGTTGCCCAGGTAAGTCAGGGATTCACCAGGACCCTGAAGATTAATTGGAAGTTACATTGTGCTTATAGATGCCAGAGCTCAGGACAGGTAGAAAAAATGATTAGAACCATCAAAGAGAATTTAAAGAAATTAAGCTTGGAGACCTGCATAAAAAAATTGGACTATGCTCCTACCTTAAGCACTGTTTCGTGCAAAAAGTACACCCTCTGCCTCTTTGTGTAAACTCACCACTTATGAAATTCTCTATGGTGCCCCTCCTTTAGTAAGGGACCTAACCCCAACTCTGAGACTTAATGATTCCTTTCACACCCCCTTGCTTGACAGACTTAAAGCCCTTGAACAAACACAGCACCCAGCGATACCTGTGGAAACAGTTGGCCAGTGCTTATCAGCCTGGAGACGAGGGAACCCCACATCGATATCAAGTGGGAGTCTTCGTCTACGTGAGACAGCATCAGGTATCATCCCTGGAACGCCGCTGGAAAGGACAATACCAGGTGCTGCTTATAACACTTACAGTGGTGAAAGTGGATGGAATCACTTCCTGGATCCATGCCACCCATCTCAAGCCTGCGCTCTGTCCAGCCTCCGGCTGGAAACTGGAACAGACTGGTAACCCTCTCAAGTTGCGTGTCCGTCGTGTGGGTAAGGCTATGGATTCTTCCCCTGACCACCAGCAGTCCTAATCACCATCAGCCTGTTCAGCAACAATGGCAGCTATAAATCCTACTGGGCAAGTAGTGTGGTCTATTTCACATACAGCCCTCTTATGGACTTGGTGGCCATCTCTCTACCTGGACATTTGTCAGCTTGCCATAGGCCTCTCTGACTGGCATCTCCCTGACATAGAGGACTTCACACAGATCCCACTCAAACCCAAACCAGGGCAACATAGACCACCTTACCCCATGAATTATGGATATCATCTTCCCCAGCTCAGGTGTAAACTAGCCAGTCTTGATTTTTATGTGTGCCCAGCTGTTTTCTGAAGTCGCAAACAGGCCCAAACCTGTGGAGGACCCAGTGACTTTTATTTAAGATCTTGGGGTTGTGAACAAACGGGAGCTACATGGTTGAACCCAAACTCCGCAGACAGTATCATTCAGGTAGGAAAAAATGACACCTGGATTGATCCCTAGAAATGTGCCGCGAGCCAAGTTGTGTCAAAAACTCGCTGTGGAAAGAATAGTCTATGTTACCCCCTCAATATAACTTTCACTTCCAAAGGAAGGGGCTACCTCAGAACAACATGGTCTATGGGAAATACATGGGAAATGCGATTCTATATTTATGGCCCTCGTTATGACTTTGGTCACTGGTTCACCATCCTGCTTAAAAAGGAAGAAAATCCCACAGCAATAGGGCCCAATCCCCTCAAGCCAGGAATTAAGCCTCCAAAACCTCCCATGCCTAGATCTACCAGAACCCCTCAACCATCTCATACTTCCCAGTTTCCATCTTTGCCTACTTCCCCAGTCCAGAGTACAGCTGACTCCTGCCCCTGGGAACTAATTAAAGGAACCTTAATTGTACTGAACTCCACACAGTCAGAACTCCTTGCATTTCAACCCATGTATTTGACAGCTTTGTAAATTATTGTGTAATGGTGCAGATACTCCCCAGGGTGGTTTATTATGATGCAGAATCATTTTAAGGTCTACTAGGGGGACAAACAACCTGATTTTGCTGGCATCCAGTGTCCCTTACTATAGCCATCCTATTGAGGATAGGAGCTGCTGCAGGAGTGGGTACAGGAACAGCTGCTATGATCCATGGGTCACAACAAATGGCCTGATTAGAAACAGCAATAGATCAAGACTGGAAGACATTAGAGACCTCCATCACAGTGCTGTAGGAATCCTTAAACTCTCTCTCTGAAGTTGTTTTACAGGACAGGCGAGGATTAGACCTCCTCTTCATGAGGGAGTGGGGCCTCTGTACTGCACTGAGAGAAGAATGTTGTTTTTATGCTTACCATACTGGAGTTGTAAAAGAATCCATGAGTAAATTGAGAAAATGCCTTGAAGAGCACCAGAGAGAAAGGGAGATTCAACAAGGGTGGTTTGAGTCATGGTTTACCCAGTCCCCCTGGTTAACTACACTCCTATCAGGCTTAGCTTGACCCCTGATCATCCTTATGGTGTTGCTAACTTTGGGACCTTGTTTGCTTAACCGCATAGTTTCCTTTCTCCAGGCTCAAATTGGGCAGAAAAAACTCATGGTAATCAGACAGAAATACGCTCCACTGGCAGAAATAGAGTGTGGGACCCCGCAATAATTATGATTCATTACTTTTAAGATTAAATGTAGTAAGAAAAAGGAGTGGGAAATGAAAGAATAAAAGAAATTAAAATTGAAACATAAAGAACCAGGTTTTGTAAAGTTTCCAAGCTGCACTCAGAACCTGAAATTCCTGTGGCAGTTAAGACAATTCCCGGAACTGCCAATTAGATGTGTGTTGAAATCTTCCCTGACCACCTAGTTGCTAAACAACCCCTTCCCAGAAACCGTGCAGCTCATGACGTATACATCTCAGGGCTTCAACCAATCAGTTTAAACGTATACCCCTTCTCAGGGCTAACCAATCACGCCCTGTCCGACCTCTTCCTGCCAATGAATGTGCTAATCATGTTTTTGGGTTGTTATTTGATTTTCCCGTGGTATGTTGATTTGCTAAAGGAGGCTATGATGTATGCAAAGTCCCTGCCCTCTCTAAAGAATGTAAATAAACTCTGCTCAAGTTGTTTTGGGGGCTCTTTCTTCTTTGCTCCTCTGAAGTTAGCTCTGAGCCGCAGCATGCTGGACGCCCAATAAACCTTTTGCTGTGGCATGAGACAGTCTCTTGGTGGTCTTTTCCTCCGACTTTTGACCGACCTTTTTACCTATGAAGGACCTGAGAGAGCAAAAGTCAAATCCATGTCAACTTCCATGTCAAACATCCTGGTCAGAATGAAGGAATGTGTCTGAATCAGCCTCTCTCTTCTTAATGTAGATTAAATGGACCAAACCAGGCCTGTGTACAGAGCTGTTCCCGGATGCCTATGGTTGATATACCATTCTAACTTGTGAAAGTGTCACAGGAAGTAGGGGCAGCCTCCATCTCATGGGACCTTTGGAAGCAACTGTTAGAACAAAGTGGTTTTCCATCACAGTGACCTCATTCAGTTCCTGAAGGAAGTGACCTACCACACTTCCTTGGTGATGGAACTTTCTGAACTTGGGATCCAGGAAGCCATGCACCCAGAGCAAGTCTTAGTTTCAGTCCCAGTGGTCTCAATTGTTTGAATTTACCAAAGACAGAGTCAGTGTTTCTTGGTACCTACTTATGTGATGATGGCCAAATTTCAGGAGAGCTCTGAAGAGTGGCTTTTTCTGAGAAAGCAGGTAGTGGCTCAACCATGGCTCCTGACAACTTCTAAAAGTTTGCAAAGAAGACCAGATCTGAGATTGGACAGGCCATTTCGTGGGAACATATTATGGCTCACCAGTCAGAGGACACTCAGGATAGTCACAGCCATACTTGGGGGAAGGAGGTGCCGTTGTGGGTGTCGGTGTGAGTTTGTGGTTTTGTCTCATGTTCTGAGAATAGGTAGGAATGGCGGTTTGTAGGTTTGGACTGGAAAGTTTCTAGAAAGTCGTTTGACAACACGAGTGTTTCTATGTCTGTGTATCCCACTGTATCCGTGGTTGTAGACATTTGAAATGCGAATGCATCAATGGTTGTGTCCTGTCTAGTATAAAGCTTCCCAGCATTCTTCCCACCCAATTTAAAAATGGAGTGCGGCTTGCCTAATGGATGGTGAACAGCTACTATCTTCCTAAGTTACTCTTTTCTTCCTGAATACTGGCCACTCTCCAGAGTATCCTCATGGTTTTGTTTCCAAGATATGTACCACGTCCAAGCTCTGTTACATGACCATGTACTGGATAGCTGAAGGGAATGCGAGCATCTCAGAAAACTCAGATATCAGTGTGACCAGTAATGTCTCAGTGGAGAAACCCTGCTTTGGGCCATTTTCTTACTTATGATTCTATTACCCTTTATGTCAGGAAGGTCTTTGCCTTAGGCCACCCTTTTGTGAAGCCTGAAGAAAACAGTTTTCAAAGGGAAATGAATGGGCATCACCTGTGGCTCTTTGCTTAATTGCTTTTGAAAAGGATGTGTCTGAAACAGCCACTTGGCCCGGTGGGGTGGCAGTGGCTTAGATTCTCAGCACCTGATGGATCTAAAGAAAGTTTCCAAGTGTGCATCCAAAACCAAAATGGCCAAAAGAGCAGTCATTGTGGATGAAGTCTCTCACTTTCCTCTGTAAGCTTCCTGAGCTAAATCAAGTGAGAATAGGGATCATTTGGGTCAAATCATTTCTTCAAATCCCTGCAGAGCCTAGCCGATAGGGGCTTGGGTTTTCTATGATACCAATTCACATAAAGAATCTATACCAGACAGTCATTAGGCCTCAAATTGGAGAAGCAGATCAGATATAGGGCAGGCCTATTTGATCACTCTTGGTTCACAGCAAGGGTGTCCAGGCCACCCTGACTTTAGGCAAATGAGGGGCAAGGGTGCTTATTTTGAACAGTGTATTGGGCTGTGCCCTTCCTGGAAACCTCCAGCCAGAGTTAATGATGAGTGTCTATGTGGAAGAAGATGAGGAGCATGTGGGAGTGTTTTAGTTTTAATTGTGGTCATTTGTGTGGTGGTTGTAAGAGATGCCTGGGTCCACCTGGGCTTGAACTCTGGTGTGATTCCTCTTAGAGAATGCGTTATGGAACTGACTTCAGAGAAGTATCGCCATGAATTGTGTTGGGATTTTAGGAGGCCACACATGAGAGTCGCCCTTGGACACCGAGATCTAAGCCCAGAGTGGCTTTCCACAGAGCACTGGGAATCTCAGCCAGGATATCACATGATTTTTTTTCTGAAAGACTTGGAAGCCATAGTTGAGAGTCAAAACACACATGGACCTTACATTGTAGACCTCAATGGGGCTGGCTTCATGTGACCTTTTGGCCAGTCTTTGGGAACCCTTGCCTGTGAGAGCTCTCTAGATTATTCATTGAAATGTGCTTCCTCTAAATTTAATGGTTCCTTAATGAATTGAAACCCACAGTTTCTCCAACTTCGTCTTTGAAAATGGCTAGATAAATACCATGAAATTTTTGAACTTCCCATGGCCACCTGCCACTGGAGAACCTTTGGATTTACAGTTGCTGATCCTGAGTGTACCAGACAGTGCCTTGATTGACTGGGTTTTATGAAAATGGTGTAGAACAGAGATGCCAGTATGTTGGGGCCTGCTGAGTAGTGGGCCAAAAGCTGATGTGTGCAGCTGTGTGATAAAACATCTGTGGTCGGGACATGTGATTCTGCCATTGACTTCCAAATGACTTGTGGCTGACATGTTACAGACAGGAATCACTTATATGTCTGAAACCTCTCCATAAAAGGCATTTTGTTATATGGAGACGTTTCAGGGCAATGTTCAGAATCAGGTTGCTATGGTCAAAGGGTCAAGCTATGTGGGATAGAAGCCTGGTTGGTGCATTCTCCTGCAGACCCTGACCCACCACACGTGACAGGACTCCCTACATCACTGTGTACCAGTTGAAGTCATTGTATTTCATGAGGCAAATACCAAACTCCCAGTGCAGTAGAAAGAAACACCATGAAAAGTGGAGGATGACCAAATGGCTTCACAGTCCACATGCGGAGACACTTAGCTTTCAGTGGCCACAGTTTACCTACAGAGAGAAGTCAGCACTGCTTCCTCATGTTCTTTGGAAAAATTGAAACAATATCCTCCAGGTCTCATAGATGTAGACCCAGCTTTGATGGTCTCATTTGAATGGAAGCTAAAGCTTCTGACAACAACATATATGTCGAGTGCCCATCGTCAAAGGCAGTTTCTCAAGAAGTCTTTAGTCCGGCAGAGCTCCAGGTTTGTGTAGTGTTTACCTTTTAGACCAGGTTGCAAGAAAAGACCACTGACTCCAATTAAAATCAGATTAAAGCAAGCTTATTATTTCCACCACCCTGGCTGCCTCTCCCTCCCAAAACGTTGGGAACAGGAGAGCAGCCCAGCTTTATAGCCCAGAAAGTTACACAAAAGTGGGGTTAAAAATAACAGAATTCTGACAAGCATCACACTAATGGTATTTTACATTTTTGTTTGCTGGCCCCAACATCAGAATTTATGAGGACCATTAGAGCCTCAGAGAGTGTCATCTGGCCAAGGAAGGCCAATATTTATGAGGTGTCAACAAAGTTTCAGAGAGGGCTGTTATCTGGTCAGAGAGCCAGGCATGGGTGAGTTCAAGGCACGGGCAGGCTTTCCAAGCAGGTTCAGATCTTGCTGCAATTTATAGTTAAGCCAAAATTATCTTTTCACGGCTTTGTGGCAAGATGGCTCCCAATTTTAATAAAAGATCAGGTTGGGTCAATCATTCCCCCCTTTTCTAATGTGTTTTTTTCATATATTTGATTGGGTAGGAAGAGCACTGTGGGAATTTTAATCCCTCAGGTAATAGTCTCCCGATTTTTTGAACTCACCCAAAAACAGGTCTCCCTGATTTTACCTGACTTAATTAATTACTTATATTGATATTCTATTTATTTTTGTCTCCATTGTTGTAAGAAGAGAGGCGTCACTCATTTAGACTTCTTCTGAGCTGAGAGAGGGTGACGTGAGGGGGCACCGCCTGAGGGACATTAGTCGCCTTTTAGAAGTCAGTTAGGTTTGAAGTCTGGATGGGGAAGAACAGGTAGTAAAGTCATCTGGGAATGGGTTCTTCTATGAGAGAAACAAAAAGACATGAGTACTTAATAAATGTTGCAGCAGCTGGAACATGTCACTGTATAGAAGTTCCCTCACCAGTCTTTAATATCCCCAGTTATCACGACTGTCAACTTAATATTTAACTTTTAGTGTTACATTTGTCCCTCCCCATAAGATTCAGTTTAATAATTTAATGTCATCTGATCTTGCAAAATATTTTTACTAGTATGACCTCTGTGTCTAATAGAGAAACCTTTAATTCTCTTACTCATTGCTGGATAATCATACTAACAAATACCAAGCCTATGTGTTTAGGTTAAGAATATCTGTAGGCCTTCAACTAAAAACTTCTGCCACTGGCAGATAATCTTGATAGCCTCTTTTTATAGTTATCAGGCATTCCTGTCTGAGAATCTTTCTTTGTAGCCTCCAGTCTTACTTATTTTGGGAGGCTAACATAAAGTGTATACCTTAAAAAATTATTATTACTATTATTATATAAAATGCCCAGAAATGGCTGTAATTTGTTTTTAACTGTCTTTTCTAAGTGTTTAAGATGAAGCAGTCAAACTGACTTTTGTTTCTATCTATTCTGAACAGTCAGCTGAGATTTTATGGGAGTCATTCCTGGGGAAACTTGAGAGCAGCTTCTCAGTTCTGCTAGTGCCATTTGCGCTAGGTGGGTCCAGGTCTTGCTTGACCATGTGGCTTCCCTCGGAAGCATCAGGGATGTTTCCCTTCTCTGATGACTCTCCTCTTCTTAGCAAATGCACTGATTGGCATTCTGTTCTCCAGTGGTCTCATTAATCTCCCTGATCAGGAGGTTAATACGGTTCAGAGTTGCAAAGCTCTTTAGAGAAGTCCGCTGTTCCCTGGATACAGACTGACTCAGAGGGCAAGAGCCAAATATTGGTTTTCTTGTCCCTTTTCATATAACTTTAATTTTAAATCCTAATCTTAAACATCCATCAAATAAATTTTAACAGACTTATATAAAGAATACTGGGCTTTAATGTCTATAATTTAAAATTATTTATCTTTTTATTATTTGGGATCTGTATTATTCTGTCTGTCTTGTAGGTGATGGCTAATTATCTTAAATTAACCAATGTTGTGTTCTTAAAGCAACACTGCTGTAAAACATTAACAGGGAATCTTTATATCACCCATAAGGAAATTACAAAATAAAATTAACAACAGTAAACAAACTTAGTTCGTGTAATAGCTACCCTAAAATTTTTGGCTGAGTTATACATTATATCCTCTGTTTGAGATGCTAGTAATGTTGACAGGAAAAAAAAAACTTTTGAAAATAACTTTAAATGAAATAACATCTGACCTACTGCTTTCGCAGTCATTCTCACATAATAAGATGGGACACCGAGCCTTATCTCAGGTAAGGCAGGGCTCTTTATTAATCTTAAGTGTTTTAATTCTAAAGCTAATCTTTGTTTTTTAAATATCATTTTACAAAGTTTACATAAATTATTTGAGGTCACATGAACATTAGCTAACACCGTATGATATAGCTTTTAAAACATGAATTAAAAAAAGGCTGAAAGTTTTTAACCTTTACATAGATTAGGCTCTCATTAACTTAAAATACATTTAAATTGTTCCCCAATATAAAAAGTAACATAAAAGTTTACATATCTTATTGACAACAGGTAAATAAATCCTATATATATATATATATATATATATATATATATATATATATATATATATATATATATATATATATTACCATACAACTTCAGAACACCACCTTGATATAATGCTCTTTTAAAGTTTCTACCTTACAGACTTGTATACCTGGAAGATATGAGCACATTAATAGCATCGCAATTGCATTGATGTTTCTACATTAACCAAGTTTAGCTTTTAAAGAAATGGCAGTACAGTGCTCTAAAATAACAGTTCTTATTTAATCAGTTGTTTAATTTTTATGGTTGCTTGCTCTAGAAAAATAAAACTTTATAACCACAATGTTATGGGTAAACTTATGTTTTGAGAAATTTTTGTCTCTTTAACACATGACTGATTTTTACAATCTTATACAGACTTTAGGACAAACTTATACAGACCTTAGTAAATCAATCAGATATCTAACAAAAGTACTCATGAATGAGTAATCCCATATCAAATTTACTTTACTTATTTATCAAAATATTAGACAAATGTATTGAACAGTGTACCATTTTTTGTTGAAGAAAAAGTTCTAGAACCAAGGCATATTAGACCTTTTTCTGTGAGCAATATTTTAAGAAATATAAATTAGTATTGGGGGTACAAAGTGGTGTACCCTGTGTCTATGAATATAGAGATAATGCATGAATAGAACATACTGTAAATAAATAATATAACTGGTTCCACTTTAAATAATGGATTGAATTGTTATCTGAAAATATATAAGAAATCATATATTGACATACAATCAATAATTCCAACCAGTTATATATCTAATTGTCATCTTAGGGTTATTGTTTATCATGAAGTGTGTGTGAGTTTTGCTTAAAAAGTGATTATGGAAGTCGAAAATAATGTGTTTGGAAAGAAGTCTCATGAAATTACCAGTCAAGAAATATGGAGGAATCCATGTGTTCTGAAGCAGGAAGTGATTGAAAGTGAAACAAATGCCTATAAATTTGCTAAATTGTCGATGAAATATATATCCTGTGATGTGCATAAACTGAGGAAATAGTATGTACCAGTGTTGAATAAAAATGAACGTCAAAGTACACATCATGTACCATTGGAATCTACTTGCATTGATGTTAAACTGGGTCAGTTACTGTAAAAATATTAGGATTCGCGTGCATCACTCACCGAAGTTAGTTTTCTTTTTTTTTTAATTTTTATTTATGCTTGTTCAAAACATTACATAGTTCTTGATACATCATATTTGTCACTTTGATTCAAGTGGGTTATGAACTCCCATTTTTACTCCGTATACAGATTGCAGAATCACATCAGTTACACATGCATTGATTCACATATTGCCATACTAGTGTCTGTTGTATTCTGCTGCCTTACCTATCCTCTACTATCCCCCCTCCCCTCCCCTCTCCTCCCCTATTCTCTCTCTACCCCCTCTACAGTAATAAATTTCTCCCCCTTGTATTATTTTTCCCTTTCTTCTTGTATGTAATTTTGTATAACCCTGAGGGTCTCCTTCCATTTCCATGCAATATCCCTTCTCTCTCCCTTTCCCTCCCACCTCTCATCCCTGTTTTAATGTTAATCTTCTTCTCATCCTCTTCATACCTATTCTGTTCTTAGTTAATCTCCTTATATCAAAGAAGACATTTGGCATTTGTTTTGAAGGGATTGGGTAGCTTCACTTAGCATAATCTGCTCTAGTGCCATCCATTTCCCTGCAAATTCTATGATTTTGTCATTTTTTAATGCAGAGTAATACTACATTCTGTATAAATGCCACATTTTTTAATCCATTCATCTATTGAAGGGCATATAGGTTGGTTCCACAGTCTTGCTATTGTGAATTGTGCTGCTATGTACATCGATGTAGCAGTGTCCCTGCAGCATGCTCTTTTTAGGTCTTTAGGGAATTGACCGAGAAGGGGAATAGCTGGGTCAAATGGTGGTTTCATTCCCAGCTTTCCAAGAAATCTCCATACTGCTTTCCAAATTGGATGCACCAATTTGCAGTCTCACCAGCAATGTACAAGTGTACCTGTTTCCCCACATTCTCACCAACAGTTGTTGTTTGACTTCATAATGGCTGCCAATCTTACTGGAGTGAGATGGTATCTTAGGGTGGTTTTGATTCACCTTTCTCTGACTACTGGAGATGGTGAGCATTTTTTCATGTACTTGTTGATTATATGTCCTCCTCTGAGATGTCTGTTGAGGTCCTCGGCCCATTTGTTGATTGGGTTATTTGTTATCTTATTGTTTAATTTTTTGAGTTCTTTGTATACTCTGGATATTAGGGCTCTATCTGAAGTGTGAGGAGTAAAGATTTGTTCCCAGAATTTAGGCTCCCTATTTACCTCTCTTATTGTTTCTTTAGCTGAGAAAAAACTTTTTGCTTTGAGTAAGTCCCATGTGTTGATTCTAGTTATTAACTCTTGTTATTAACTCTTGTGCTATGGATGTCCTATTGAGGAATTTGAAGCCCGACCCCACAGTATGTAGATCGTAGCCAACTTTTTCTTCTATCAGACGCCATGTCTCTGTTTTGATATCAAGGCCCTTGATCCATTTTGAGTGAACTTTTGTGCATGCAAGAGAAAGGGATTCAGTTTCATTTTGTTACATATGGATTTCCAGTTTTTCCAGCACCATTTGTTGAAGATGCTATCCTTCCTCCATTGCATGCTTTTAGCTCCTTTATCAAATAGAAGATTGTTGTAGCATTGTGGATTAATCTCTGTGTCCTCCATTCTGTACCATTGGTCCACCCGCCTGTTTTGGTACCAGTACCATGCTGTCATTGTTACTATTGCTCTGAAATTTAGTTTGAAATCTGGTATCGCTATACCGCCTGATTCACACATCCTGGTTAGAATTGCTTTTGCTATTCTGGATCTTTTATTATTCCATATGAATTTCATGATTGCTTTCTCTATTTCTACAAGAAATGCCGTTAGGATTTTGATTGGCATTACATTAAACCTATAGAGAACTTTTGGGAATATCACCATTTTGATGATGTTAGTTCTCCCTATCCATGAACAGTGTATATTTTTCCATCTTCTAAGATCTTATTCTACTTCTCTTTTTAGGGTTCTGTAGTTTGCATTGTATAAATCTTTCACCTCTTTTGTTAGGTTGATTCCCAAGGATTTTAGGTTTTTTTTTGAGGATATTGTGAATGGAGTGGTTTTTTTTTCTCATTTCCGTTTCAGAAGTTTTGTCACTGATATACAGAAATGCCTTTGACTTATGAATGTTGATTTTATATCCTGCCACATTGCTGAAATCATTTCTTACTTCTAGTAATTTTTTTTGTAGACCCTTTTGGGTCTTCTATATATTGAATCATATCAGCTGCAAGTAGTGATACTTTAAGTTATTCTTTTCCTATTTTCATGCCTTTTATTTCTTTCATCTGTCTAATTGCTCTGGCCAGTGTTTCGAGAACTATATTGAATAGAAGTGGTGGTAGAGGACATCTCTGTCTTGTTCCAGATTTTAGAGGGAATGCTTCAATTTTTCTTCATTCAGAATAATGCTAGCCTGAGGCTTAACATAGATAGCTTTTACAATGTCAAGGTAAATTCCTGTTATCTCTAGTTTTTCAAATGTTTTGAACATAACGGGATGCTAAGGGTCTATTCTTCTTATTTATTTTTTGCAGAACCAAGCTTTAGTTTTGTAATTTTTTCAATAGTTTCTTTTGTTTCAATTTTGTTGTTTTCCGCTCTGATTTTAGTTATTTCTTGCCTTCTGCTACATTTGCTGTTGTTTTGCTCTTCCTTTTCTAGGGCTTTGAGATGAAGTGTGAGCTCATTTATTTGTTGTTCTTTCCTATTTTTGAGGAATGACGTCAAGGTGGTGAATTTCCCTCTTAAAACACCTTTCATTGTGTCCCATAGACTCCGATATGTTGTTTCTGTATTTTCATTTATCTTGAAGAATTTTTTGATTTTCTCATTTATGTCTTCTGTAACACATTAATCATTCAGTAACATGTTGTTCATTTCCAATGTGATGTAGGATTTTTCCTTCCTTCTTTTTCATTGGTTTCCAGATTCATTCCATTATAATCCAATAAAATTCATGGTATTAAGTCCACCCTTTATATTTACTGAAGGTTGCTCTATGGCATAATATATGGTCTATTTTTTAGAAGGATCCATGTGCTGCTAAAAAATATTATATCCACTTGATGATGGTTGATATATTCTATATATGTCAGTTAAGTCTAGGTTATTGATTGTGATATTGAGTTCTATAGTTTCTTTATTCAACTTTTATTTGGAGGATCTGTCCAAAGGTGAGAGAGGTGTGTTGAAGTCACCCATAATTATTGTGTTGTGGGCTATTTGATTCTTGAACTTGAGGAGAATTTGTTTTATCAACGTCACAGCACCATTTAATGGTGCGTAAATATTGATAATTTTTATGTCTTGTTGGTGAATGGTTCCTTTTAACAGAATATAATTTCTTTCATTATCCCTTTTGATTAAATTAGTCTTGAAGTCGATTTAATTCGATTTGAGGATCGCCACCACTCCTTGCTTATGAGGACCGTGTGCATGGTATATTTTTTCCCAACCTTTCACCTTCAGCCTGTGTATGTCTTTTCCATTCAGATATGTCTCCTGGAGGCAACATATTGTTGGATTTGTTTTTTGAATCCAAGTTACAAGCCTATGTTGCTTTATTGGAGAGTTTAAGCCATTAATGTTTAGTGTTACTATTGATATATGGTTTCTACTGCCATCCATGTTTGAATATTTATCGCTTTTTTAAATTTACTTTGTTTCTCCATGATTAGCTTTTCCCCCGCCCTCTGTCATTACTGAGGCACTTCCCACTGATGGTTTTGGTTGTTGTTTTTCATTTCTTTCTCGTGTAGTGTTTTGCTCAAGACACTTTGCAATGGTGGTTTTCTGGCTGAAAATTCTTTTAGCTTTTGTTTATCATGAAAGATTTTTATTTCGTTGTCGTACCTGAAGCTGAATTTTGCTGAATACAGAATTCTTGTTTGGCATCCATTGTCTTTCAATGTTTGAAATACGTTGTTCCAGGATCCTCTCACTTTCAGTGTCTGTGATGAAAAATAGGTTGCTAACCTTATTGGTTTACCCCTGAATGTAATCTTCCTCCTTTCTCTTGAAGCTTTTAATGTTTTCTCTTTGTTCTGTATATTGGATAGCTTCATAACAATGTGTCTTGGCGTTGGTCTACTGTGATTTTGTGTGCTCTGTGTCCTGTAAGCATCTTCAATTTGTATATCCATTTCCTTTTTTATTTCTGGAAAATTTTCATTCCCATAGTTTGAATCTCTGTACCTTCCTCTATCCAGATGACTCATAAGTTTGGTTTTTTTATGTTATACCATATCTCTTGGATGTTTTTCTCGTGATTTTTTACCAGCCTTTCTGTGTTGGCTAGACTCTTTTCAAGATGATATATTTTGTCTTCATTATGTGACATTCTGTCTTCTACTTGCTCCACACGGTTAGTGATACTCTCAATTGAGTTTTTAATTTGGTTTATCGTTTCCTTCATTTCTAGAAATATTCTTTGAATATTTATGATCTCTATCTCCTGAAAAAGAAGATTAACTTCTTCTTTTATCTGTTTATGTAATTCATTTTCAATGTGTTCTTTCACTGTATTTATTTGCTCTCTCGTATCCTCTTTAAGGTTCCATTTCATCTGTCTAAGGTATTCCTTGAGTTCTTTATATGACCATTTTTCTGATAATTCTAGGTCCTCCTGAATATTTAGGTTATCCTTCATTGTTTGTACTCCTTTTCTTTCTTGCTTTTTGATGCTGCTCATGTTACTTCTTGTTCTGTTTGAGTGCTGAGTTACTTCTTATTCTTATAAATTTATTTGAAGCTTGGGAGGAAAGATATTAGATGGGATGGGAAGAAGTCACAAAAGAGAATGAGAATAGGCAGGTAGAATTCAAGGATGGGGGAATAAGAAAATTGAAAAGAAATGAAAAGACAAAAGAAAAAAATAGAAAATAAAGAAAGAAATATTTTTTTTTAAAAATAATAATGATAATTAAAAAATGAAAATCAAAATTTAAAATAATATTAATAGTAAAATTAAAAAAATAAAAACATTAAAATAAGTTAAAGAACAACACAAAAAATTTAAATGAAAGAAAAAAATAAAAATAAAATAATAATAATAATAATACATGCAGTCATAGAGTTCAATTAACTTCTCTTCCAGTAGGTGGAGCTGTGCTCACTGGGCCAAGCTTCTCCTCTCAATAGGTGGGAACCAATCACTGTGCAGCAGCTCTTCCTCCCAGACTGGGCGGGTCTCTAATCCTGAGTGCCTAGGACCTTCTCTAGTGTTTCCTCAAGCCAGGCTCCGCTCAACTGTGATGCTCACCACAATACTTGCTACACGTCAGGTCTCTGCTCCTGGTAGCCCTGTTTTCATCAACGCTTGGCACTCTCTCCCTGTTTGCCTCCCTCAGACCCTAAGTTTGTAGAGCTTGGGGCTGGGAACCCCCAGCGAATTTGCTTGCTCTCTGGTATCCATGCCCACATTAGCTGGTGTAAGAGACCTCAGTTGTCAGCACTGGTAGGAGCGGTAGCCAGGAATTCCACGCCACAAGTCCCACAGCACACATGATTCCCTCGGTCTGGCCATCTTTCTCACGGGAGACCTGGGAGGGCCCCTTAAGGGAGAGCTGGGAGGGGCCCTTAATGTTTCCCCGCTGTGTGGAGAGAGATGCATAGGGAATTACACACCTGTCGTACTGGTTTCAATGAAGTTATCTCCTCTGCCCATGACATCAGTTCTCTTCCACGGTGGTATCCCATGCAAATGGTGACCATTCGTTCCTTTTGCCAGGTGACCAATGCAATGGATGGGTCCTGACTGTGTCTCCAAAGCCCCATTTCAATCCAGTGGCCTTTCACCTCTGTAAATTCAGAAGGGCCGACCAGTTTTTTCAGACGGAACGTTAGTTCTGAGTCACAAGAAGCAGGCAAATCTGAGCTTCTATGCAGCCGATCCGGGCTCTGTGTGTTTTCTCAGGGGCCCAGACTGTTCGCACCAGATCCACGTCAGGTCAGCATGGCCTAGTGATTCTGAACAAACAGCATTTAGACAGTTTACGACTCCCTATGCCTGCGCAGCTAATGAGGTCAGATACTTGATTTCTCCATGTCCGCCACCATGTTGGATCTCTTATATTGCTACTTTTTAATGTCTGTGCGTGTGTGTGTGTGTGTGTGTGTGTGTGTGTGTATATATATATATATATATATATATATATATATATATATATATATATATATATAAGATTTCTTATATATTTTTAGATATCAATTCAATTCATTATTTAAAGTGGAACCAGTTATATTATTTATTCACAGGATGGTCTATTCATGCATTATCTCTATATTCATAGACACAGGGTACACCTCTGTGTACCCCTAACACTAATGTATATGTCTTCAAAATATTGCTCCCAGAAATGGTGGAAGAAATACTCATGTCACCTGATCCACATATATATTTTATCACAGTAAAATTCTGAACAAAAAATGTAAAGGTCACACTTATGATTGTACCGAAGCCTAAAAGAAAAGTGAAAATGTTTAACTAAAAACATCCATGTGAAGGTTGCCTAATGCTCTCAAATGTCAATCCTATTGGTGACAACATATTTGTTTCTTCCAATGATTATATATTCAAATTAAACCCTGTTGAAAATGTCTAATCCTATAACTCACTTTATACTTTGCCTGATTTCATAATGTCTCTATTGATACCTGCTTTCCTACTTATTTTCCCCAGTTCATCATTGTGACTGACTCTTCATATGTGCTGACATTTTCATTCATTCTCTAACCGAAACCCTATTGCTAAAGAACTTTTGGTCCAAATACTATACTCACTCTTCTTCCTAAACCTACCGACTATCTTCCTAATCCTACCGACTATCCATTTTTAACTGGATGTTCTCTTCTACATTAAATCTACCAAGGTACAAGGTCCTGTGCTTCAAATCATACCTAGATTTCTGTTTCCATACTTATATTTCACCTCTATGTTCTTGTAATTATCGCAAGTTCCCAATACCATTATTCTTCGCACAGAATGATTCCTAACCCAAATTGAACCTGTTATTAACCCTAAACATACACGGTTCCCTCAATCTCATTTTACAGAAGAGCAGCGACAGAGTTGTTCTTAAAATACAGGGAATTAGGGGACCTTCCACCTGCTGAAAACCTCAAAGGTCCATGCAGAAATGATACCTGGAGAAGTTGTAGGGAGGTATGAAAGACCTGAGAGAGCAAAAGTCCTATTCCATGGCAAACAACCTGGTCAGGATAAAGGGATGTGTCTGAATCAGCCTCTCTCTACTTATGTTAGAGAAGATGGACTAAACCAGACCTGTGTGGAGAGCTGTTCCCAGGTGCCTATGGTTGATATACCATTCTAACTTGTGCAAGTGTTCCAGGAAGTAGGAGCAGCCTCCATCTCATGGGACCCTTGGAAGCAAGTGTTAGGACAAACTGGTTGCCAAGGCAGTGACCTCATTCATTCAATTCCAAAGAAAGTGACATACCTCATTTCCGTGGTGATGGAACTCTATGATCTTTGTATCCTAGTGGCCAGGCACCCAGACGCTATCCCATTCCCAGTCACAGTGGTCTCACTTGTTTGGATTTACCAAGGACAGAGTCAGTATTTCTTGGTACCTACTAATGTGAGGATGGCCAAATGCCAGGAGAGCACTGAAGAGGTACCTTTTCTGAGAAAGCCAGTAGTGGCTCACCACTATTTCCTGACAACTTCACAGAGTTAGCCAAGGAAACCAGACCTGAGAGAGGACAGACTATTTCAAAGGAATATAGTATGGCCGAGCAGTTAGAGGACACTCCAGATAGTCACAGATCTACTTGGGGGAAGGAGGTGCCATTGTGGGAGTGGGTGTGGGTTTGTGGTTTTGCCTCATGTTCTAACAAAAGGTAGGAATGGCGGTTTGTTTGGATTGAAATGGACTGTTTCGAGTAAGTCATTTGACAAGGTGAGTGTTTCTATGTTTGTGTATCCGACTATGTCCATTGTTGTAGACATTAGAAAAGAGAATGCATTAATGGATGTGTCCTGTCTAGTATAAATCTTACCTAATTCATCCTGCTCAATTTATGAATGGACTGCACCTTGTCTTATCGATGGGCAACACCTGCTATCATCCTAAGTTTCTGTTTTCTTCCTGAATTCCGGCCAGTCTCCAGAATAGGCTCAGGGATTTGTGTCCAAGATATGTACCACCTCCAAGCTCTGTGACATGGCCATATACTGGATAGCTGAAGAGAATGGAGATCATCTCAGAAAACTCAGATATCAGTGTGACCAGGAAAGTCTCAGTGGAGAAACCCTGCTTTGGGCCTTTTGCTTACCTTATGTTCTGTTGCCCTGAATGTCAGGAAGGTCTTTGCCTCAGGCCACCCCTTTGTGAAGCCTGAAGAAAACAGTTTTAAAATTGAAATGAATAGGCATCACCTGTGGCTCTTTGCTTAATTGCTTTGGAAAGGGATGTGTCTGAATTAGCCTCTTGGCCTTGTATGTGGCTGTGATTTTTATTCTCAGCACATGATGGATCCAAAGAATGATCGCATGTGCGCATCCAAAACCAAAATGGCCAAAAGATCAGTCATTGTGGATGAAGTCTCTCGCCTTCTTCTGTTAGGTTCCTGACATCCATCAAGTGAGAATACTGATCCTTTGGGTCAAATGAGTTCTTGAAATCTCTGCCGAGGTGCTTGGCTTTTCTCATGACTCTATTTCACATAAATATTCCATACCTGAAAGTCAGTAGGCCTCAAATTGGAGAAACAGAGCAGCATGAACGGCAGGCTTATTTGACCACTCCTGGTTTATATTAAGAGTGTCCAGGCCACCCTGACTTTAGGCAAATGAGGGGCAAGTGAGCTTATTTTGGACACTACCAATGGCTGCACCCCTCATGGAAACCTCCAGCCAGAGGTCATGATGAGTGACTATATGGAAGAAGATGAGGGCCATGTGGGAGTGTTTTGGTTTTAATTGTGGTCATTTGTGTGGCGGTTGGAAGAAATGTCTGGGTCCACCTGGGCTTGAACTCTGGTGTGATTCCCCATAGAGACTTAGTTCTGGAACTCACCTCAGAGAAGTATTGCCATGAATTGTTTTGGGATTTTAGGAGGCCACGCATGAGAGTTGCCCTTGGAAACTGAGATCTGGCTTTCCACAGAGCACTGGGAATCTCAGCCAGGATATCACATGATATAATTGTGAAAAACTTGCAGCCATAGTTGAGAGTCAAAACACACATGGACCTCACATTTTACACCTCAATGTGCCTGGCTTCATGTGACCTTTTCCCCACTCTTTGGGAAGCCTTGCCTGTGAGAGTTCTCCAGAGTTTTCATTTAAATTAGCTTCCTCAACATTTAGTGGTTCCTGAATGAATTGAAACCCAGAGTTTCTCCAACTTCATCCTTGAAAAATGGCTTGATAAATACCATGAATTTTTGGAA